>NW_022713787.1:567764-571025 GCF_011630105.1 Anneissia japonica
TACATGAATGAATGAATGAATACATGAATATATACATGAATGAATGAATGAATACATGAATGAATGAATGAATACATGAATATATACATGAATGAACCTGTCACTCGAGGTGGGACCCCTTCCCATTTTGGACATTTTACTACAAAAATCTTTAAAAATGATTTACCAGTTAATAATGGACCATATAGAAATTATAGAGATTATGTATGTTATTGGTGAGAACATTTTTTTTCTCATGTTGATTATCTCTTACGTACTAATTAAGCAACTTACTCGAATATTTATTTTTTTGTATCAGGACCTACATTTAATACAATTACAGTATTAATTTTATTGAAATTAGTGATCTCGTTACAGTCAATACACCTCTTGACAACTACAGATATGAAATTAATTGACAACTTCGATGATAAGTGTACCTCACGGCTACGAATAACGCTTAAAACTATTAAAGGTTAACACAAAATAATCGATTTGATTGAAAATGCAAAAAAAAAACAAAACAAACATTAAATTTAGTGTAAGTATGGATGTTAAAGTGAGTTTGGTAAGGTAATACTATCTGTTAATTATTGTTCTTTTTATCTATTTCTATATTTAAGCACATGATTAATGGTTGCCAATAGTGGTATATTAATTTCTTTAAAAAGCAGAAATACATTGTACTAACGAAACACAGATTTTTACAAATGAGATGACAGAAATTAGTTATTGCCATTGAACATCAATACTGGAATACACACAAAAATTATTATATGGGCTAAAAAAACTGTATACTATAGCTCAATAACTCATTATTTATGTTTGTTCAATATTCATCGTTGTTTTTGCGCTCATTAACACTTCTTATATGGTGGCATTAGAATGGTTTGCATATTCATATTATATATATAAAATCACTTTATTGCATAAAAACAATACAGGAAACAAATAAAGAGCCCAGAACAGTGTCCCAAAACTGGGAGCACGCAAGGAGTTGACATACAAAAACATTAAGACACAAAATATACCAATATATTGGGCATTTAATATTCAATTTTATGTTAAATCGTTAATGCTAAGTTCATGCACGGAAAATAAAAAATAAATGCTTAAAAATCAACCAGATTTACCAAAATGTTTATTTCGAAATATTAGAATGGTCATATTTTTCTTGTTTTCAGTACATACTTTAATACTTATACCCAAAATTTACAGGAAAGCTTATTAAATAAACTATTTGAGACGTTAGATAGTAAAGAAGAGGAATCTGTGAATACTAAAAAAAATTCCCCAACCACCGTTTGATCACCTGATTGTTTGCCGAACTAATTTACCACCAACATTGCATTTAAGTACAAGTATAAGTATAGTATACCTCTCTATGAAACTTTGTAACAATCGATTGTTTTTAATTAAAAAGTAAAAAAATAAAGTACAGTATTTACGAAAGCTCAGCGCACCGTCAGTGCATGATCAAGATTTCGTCGGAAGCAACCGGAAGCAACCGAAACGACAGCTTCAGAAACAGAAAATATTTTATAAAAACTTCGAAACCAAAAGAGTTTTTTCGATTGATCTTAGTGTCAATAAATAATATTTTGAAAGATAATAGTTACTTTTTCCCGTTTCTTGTGTTACGTCGTTTTGGCGACAGTAGGTTTCCTGCTTTTGTGTCTCCCGGGCATAAAATACATAAAATAAGTTAAAAAAAAAAAAAACAAACTTAAACTGTAACTAACATTCATTCATCAAATAATTTTATAGGAGATGCGTTTCCTGCGTGTATAATCATAGAAGTCTGTCGCGGGTTCAGGGTGTATTTTTTATGTTTTTTTATTTATTTATTCTTTATACTGGGAAAACCTGTTCAGTAGCATATCTACTGTTCACCCACAGGGGGCCCAGTACAAAAGGTCAACAATAACATTCAAAATTCATGAAAACAAACAACATACATAAACCAGAAAAAATACATTAACATCCAGATCATAACATTTTTAAAATTTTTAAAATAATATAAGACCAATACGAATATTTATAAATATATTTAGAGTAATACAGCAGCATAAATGGCTAGTTATGAAAATTATTATTATTATTATTATTATTATTATTATTATTATTATTATTATTACCACCAGTATTTTATTATCATTATTACTATTATTATTAGAATTAAACGTTTTAATTCTCCTGTAGGCAAACCTCCTCCTTCCAGATTCGGTACTACATTTGGGCAATGACAAATGTCCTGAGAGCTGGCCCTAGTCCGATGGTTGTGAAATCTATCACAGGGGTAAAGATATTATTAAAATATGTTGGAACTCTGCCACTCAGACATTTTCGTACCATGGACAATTCATGTTGATCTCTTCTATCCAGCAGTAAAGACCAGCCAATTTGCTGGTGTAGAGAAAAAATATTTGTTCGGATTTTAGCCCTAAGAATAGCTCGGGCAGCCCTAAGAATAGCTCGGGCAGCCCTATTTTGCGCTCTCTGCAGTCTGTCAGAGAGCCCCTTCCCACAATTACCCCAAACAATACCAAAATAGTCAGAAAGAGGGAGAATAAGACTTTTGTAAACTAAATTAAGAATATTTTTATCAAGATACTAACGTATCCTACATAGCAATGAAATGCTTTGATTTAGTCTTAACATGAATTGTCCATGATAACTGAGGGTCAAGCCAGACACCAAGATATTTTATACACTTAACTGTCTAAATGACATGTCTAAATGACAGTTACCTATGTGAATTTCAAGTTCGTCTGTTCCTTTGAGTTTCCTGATCCAAATAAGATTGCTTTAGTTTTGCTTACATTTAAAGTAAGTTTGTTTTTGGTTAACCAATTAGCAACATTATGCAGGTCATGTAGAGAGAGAAAAATTAAATAAGGCGGCCAGATGACCGGATATACAAGAAGCAGCAGCTTTCAGAAGGTTTAGCACTCATACAATCAAGACCAATGGCTTTGCCAATGGACAATTTACAGAGAGAATTATAAACATTAACATTAGTGATACTGCAAAAATTAAGATGTAGATGTCCAATATTCTATCCAATATTCCTAACCAAAGGAGAAGTCGATCGAACTTCAATCCAACTACTCTTTTGGTTGAATCAGCAGATATTACACCCGTATTATAAACATCTGCCTTTCGAACTTTCTCCCTTTTGTTTTTTGGATTGAGTTTTACTCTCTGTGACACGGCCACATTTCATACTTTGATGCCAACATCATGCCTCGTTTCAGATAAAAAAGCAATATATATATATAT
>NW_022713787.1:571501-574377 GCF_011630105.1 Anneissia japonica
AATATAAATGTGTATATGGGTTTAAAATATAACTAATATATATAACTCATGCTTGTTCCGTTATATGTATAAACAAATGTATATAGCCATATATTTACATAGATATAGGAGAGGTATATATTATATAGTTCATAATACTGTGTATCATGCAGAATAAAGAAAAAAAAGAAGAGAATCAGTTTCAATTTATTCAACAATGGTAAAGTTGAATAAAATGAGAGGCACATTTACAATAAGTAAAATAAGGATATTGTTTGAAGGTTTGCATGGCGCAGTAATAATATTAAAGCAACTCAAGCAACAGTTCTTTTCTAAAATAAAAATAACAAAATCAATACTGTAGTTTGATAGTATTTCACCGGCTACTGGTATTGCCTCTTCGCAAATAACACAACTGGCCCATGTTTATTTTATACTTTTTTATTTAGAAGAATTTATATTTTAAATTGTTTAAAAACTTTTTGGCTGACCATTTTTGGCGTGAATATTTCTCTGCATGTTTATTATGTTGGAACACCATCATCCAAGTGAGAATTAAAGTTATTGGAAACTTCAGAAATAAACTGCTGACTTTGGTTTCGAGGGGTCTGATGCTGGAGAGGATTTTGCCTTTCGTGTTTCTTGTTTTTCTAAATGAAAAACAAAACTTTGATGTAATTTTGATGTACAGCATTTAGAAAATATGCATAAATCTCTGTATTCCCATCTTACTCTTAGAATCTTCCTCTAAACCCACATTTCAAAGGCTTGTGGTCTCTCGAGTTTCACACTTTTCAATGTCCATGTTTCAGAGGCATGAAGTATAGGTCTCCAAACTACACACATTACTATTCTTTTCTTTAGTTCGATGTTAAGTTTTCCGGTCAATTTTTGTTTTGTTTTAAAAACATCCCTCTTCAACGTAATTATATATTATCTGCTAAACTTTCTTAATCAGTTGTTTATATACTTAAAAGACTCAATGTATTTTTATTGTACGAAAAAGATCAGAAAGTTGGTTTCCACTGACAATTTAACAAGGTACAAAAAAAAACACCAGTATATTCCAGTAAAATAAAGATAATCAAAATTAGTAGTTTATATAAAATCACAATACAAGATTATATATACAAACATACTGACATTAATATTTAAATAGACTAAATTAACATATTTTAACCTGAGTATTATGAAGATTAATTACGAAAAAAGGAAATTCTATAGCGACACTCTTGTGGTGAGTAGTACGTTTAAGTGGGAATTAGAATTACTAAAGAATAAAATCACATGCAGTGGATGAGTCTTTTCCGTTCATTATTTTCTTAAGTTTCTCCAATGTGATATCATGGAGAAAATAAAATTTTATTTTATTTTCTCCATGGTGATATCATCTAAATTACGATATCCTCTTTAATTATTTGCTGAGCTGTTTTTTAATTCTGTCAAATTTATTTACATTTTGATTTGTTAGTCTTTTATAGGTAAATATAAAAGAAGATAAGAATTAAGTTTCTGAAGTTTTAAAAAAAAAATACATTCTTTGTTTTCCTTTTGTAGCAGTAATCCGAGTTTGTTATATCCCACTTCCAAGATATTTAAATTTGTATAATCTTGTCCAGTGTTCTTCCAGTAGCTAACCATATAAATAAGCGCTTAAATGCTTTTGAGAGACACGAGTACCTATTGATAACATTCATGACTCTCATTAACGCTTTTGATCTAATCACAGAGTGTTGCTTACCAATCCAGTTTGTATATATACAAACAATATTATAAGATTTTATATATTTCAATTTAAAATTTGAATTAGGGCGAGAAAGAAATAATTGATATAACAATATTGTACTTACACGTAAGTAGTGCCATATTATAAAAATTGTGACAGAACAAATAATGACCCATGTACCGGTAACAGTTGTAACAACCACTACATTTATAGCTTTTCCTGATTTTGGTACTAGAAGACAGAATAACATAATCATTATTATTATTAACATATTTTAGTTTTTAAAAAAAATATAGATTGGGGGTTACTAAGCCTATCAGATTTTAAATAGAACTGGAGTGAATTTATTTATTTATTCAAAGTTTATTCCAAAATGTATCGCAGTAACAAATGGTTACAATTTACAGATATAAAAAACTACAAATATAAAAATATTATATATATATATATTATATTATATATATATATATATATATACAAAACATTCATTAACAACAATTCTATTATTATTATTATTATCATTAAAATTATTATTATTTGTTATTAAGAGCATTGACTAGGTAGATGTTTTTGTCAATGTTTCTTGACCAAGCAAAACAAAATGTTCATTAGGCGAGAATTGAACCAGCGATCTCTCGCTCTCAAGTTTCACACGATTAGACCACAGAGTCCCGCAAGTATATTGCAGATACAATTCCACCATGTACACTTTTTAAACAACTGATATATGCCATCATAAATTAGGGACAACCAACTTCATTTTGAAGGAAAGCTAAAATGACTAATATGATTTAACGTAAAAGAGGAATCGAGGTGACAAACCTCCAGAAGGTGAGATATTCAATTCAATTCAATGTATTTTTTTTATCTATTTATTCTAAAAGTTATCAAGCAAAAACATTCAAAGATAAAAACATAAAAAGTACAAAAAGTAACTTATTTCCACTATGGTCCCTAAAATTTTCCACTGCTGTCCCTTTTCTTTCTTTTTTATATTTCAGTCTGTCCCAACACAAGACTTGTTTTCTTATCTTCTCGGGTCTTCGCTTTTTTTCTGATTGCATATCATATTTTTATATTATGTAAATTACATTTTTTTGCTATGTAACATTAACTAACTTCCTTCTCGCATGAACATATCAAAAAATGGTAATTTATATATATATATATA
>NW_022713787.1:575561-578915 GCF_011630105.1 Anneissia japonica
ATATATAAATAAATTGCCTTGTCTAAGAACACAAGCGAAATGCACAGCGAGGGATTGCACCTCCAACCACAAGGTTGAGAAGCATAACTGCAACCACTGCGCCGAACCGCTCTCACATGTGAAAATATGACATACAAAAAATAAATAAATAAAAAAAAAATAAATAAATAAACAAAAGGAAAAAGGCAAAGCCCTGAGAAGATAAGGAAACAAATCGTGTGTTGGGACAGCCTGAAATATAAAAAGAAACAAAAAAAAAAAAAAAAAAGAAAAGAAAAGAAGAAGGACAGAACAGGACGAAACAAAACACAAATCAACAGAAAATCAGTGAGGCAACACAATACAAATTGGATTCAGACCGGCTAACCTATACAAGTGGCAAAGACGATCGGAGAGATATGAAATAGATACAATTATGACATTTTATTATTATTTTTATTAAAGTTGGTTAGAGAAACATTTATTGTAATTGGCATTTACTAAATGAGGTTGTTCATTGTGCTGTAATTAATTTTATGGGTAGGTATGAATATCAAAACTCGTCCGTGTGCTGTAATTGTAAAGGATGTAATTAGGTTGAAAGATGTAACAAAATGCTTTGCTAAAATAGTTAGTCCGCTATTTGGGTGAATCCATAAAACTTAGAAGATTTGACATACCTGTTTGTTTGGCCTTTTGAAGACTGAATGCAACTGAATTGCTATATTTTCCGTTTTTCCCAACAAAGAAATCGTTTTCAGCTCTACAACTGTAGTTTCCTTCATCTCTTTGATCAAAATTCCTAATTTCTAATATTTCATCGTTGAAAATGTATTTGCCAGAAGCACTGTCTATGATGTCACCGTCATGGAACCACGTTAGCAAACTCACTTCTGGATATGATAACACTACTTTACATGACATAGATACTTGTGTACCTTCAGGTATATGTGTGTCAGTAAGTGCTTGGATTTTAGGGTTATCAAGATCTGTTGATTGAAATCATAACCGTAATCATTGTGATCACAATGATGATGATGTTGAACAGGATGATGGTGGGCCTGATGATTATAATGACGATGATGATGCTAATATTTCTATTGATGATGATGACGTTGCTGGTGACGGTGATGATGAAGATGATGAATATGACGTTGATGATTCTTTTTGTTGATTATTACTATAAATTAAAAAAATATCGGCTAATAATCTGTTGTTGTTGTTGTCTATTGATTTATTCAAATTGTGGAAACAATGTTCAAGAACAAAACACAAAATACGTATTGTAAAGAAACTAAGTGAATTAAGTAAACCTGAACACACAGGACTGTTAGCATGACAAATTGCGCTGCCGTTTTTTCACTTCATTGAACTATTCCTGAAGTTGTAAAGTTCTTTTCCGCACTTATAATAAAAATAATACATTCTTATTTTTAAAGCCGATAGTATTCACTTACAGTTTACTGTTAATCTGCTGTCATCGGAATGGGGCACAGTTGATCCTGTAGACTGGTCATTCACTCCACATGTATATGTACCCTTATCCCATCGCAACACCTCTTTAATAACCAAGCTGACGTTCCCGGACGCTGTATCACCCAGTGAATACTTCGCGTTTGGATTTGGTGGATCGTCTGATCTTATGATGACTGTTCCATTTGTCTTCCAATACCAATTCCCGATAACAGCGTTGGTTGGCGAGTAGAAGCAACGCAAGATGGCTCTGCTCCCCTCACTTACACGTAAGTTGTCTGCAACTAGGTCATCAATACTCCTGCCCACTATAAAGCGTGTATAACAACATTCAAACTGTTTTTAAAAATCAATTCTAACAAATAAGATGAGCATAATAAACAAGGATTTACATAATAATAATAATAATAATAATAATAATAATAATAATAATAATAATAATAATAATAATAATAATAATAATGAATAATTAACCGACGAATTACCATCACCGTTATGTAGTTTCAGAGTATATAAAAACATTAAGTAGGTCTATTAATCGTCTTGCACTGGACGGCGACACAAACCCCAATCATCGGGCCAGTAGGGCCTACTCCTATGCGAAGTTTGTGAAAAGTGTGCCCATTACCACACAGGACGGTCAAATGTAGCAAATGTACCAAGATTGCTATATTATAAATGTGGACCTTTAGCACCCTACCTCTTAACTGCAAATACCTTACTCTGATACAGAAGTTGACAACTTTAACCAAACGCAGGATTATCAGGATTATGCCTATGTTTTAATGCACAAAGCATAAACACAAGCTTTCATGCTTAGTTGCTTTGTTAGTAGTCAACGATCACTTGTGTGCCTAAACGAGAAAGTACCAGACAGCTTTTTATTCTCAATGTTTTATTTAGAAAGGATCAAACAGCTGGTAAGGAAAGCAGAGTTCTTTTTGCTATCAAGGCATTATTTACTTATTACTGTATAAAATAACTAGAAAAGGTGCGGATCGGCATAAGTATAAAAATATTCATTATGTAAAATATTTATACAGTCGGTCATTAAACCTTATTACCAAATCGGATTAATTTAAAAAAAGTTTCGGATGTACAAAAAGAGCATGTACAGGTAACGTAAGTTGCAAGAGCCATACAAATTGCAGAATCATTTAGAACGTTTTCTTGTTTGTTCGTTCTATAGATTACCGATCCACATATTCATCCTGAATACATATTGAATACAATTTTGTTTAAATACCTAGACATAAACCGGCTTTCGACATGCTGGATCCCCATTTCCTAGAGTTGTAAGACAAGGAGACTCAATATCTCCAAAACTGTTCATCGCAACACTCCTAGAAATATTTAGATGAAATAACATGGGAAGAATAAGGAATCTAGTCTGTGTCTCACCCAAAAAGATCTGCTTGAAGGATGGAACAATCGAAGATGAAAAGCGACGAACACACTAGTCTGGGCTAAGTTCGACAAACTAAAATACTAAGAGCTACCAACGTGTCAAAGAAGATAACTTTGCAACTAATGTATTATCCCAATGTTTACATGTGAAACACGGTCCCTTTCATTTAAATTTGAGACTTATAGTCCAGCAAACTTTGGTTGGTTGCATTTTTTTTGCTATATTTTTAAAAAATTGGATATGATGTAGAGTAGACATAGATAAATCAAAAAAGTATGTGCAACATTTTTTTTTTTCATACGTAAGGGGGGTTGCCAGCCGTTTCAAAATGGCAACCATTTTTTCCCAAAATTATCACTAATATTGTAAATTTATGTCGTTAAAATGCAGTATTTAATTGGAAATCCACTCATAACAATGACAGCAACAGTTAACTAAATATTGTACACATTTTTGAGCTATTACAATTTAAAATGGCTGCCATTTTCCATTAT
>NW_022713787.1:579040-594708 GCF_011630105.1 Anneissia japonica
TACATAATACTAACACCTGTCTCTTATACACTGTCACTGTCTGATGAATGAGAAACACTAGACAACAGCTCAGCAACTGCTTCAGGGCCAGCCTGCTTTTCTGACAAGACAGGTCTCAATTTACCATCTTCCATAAACCAGCACAGTTTGCATGGATCAAGGATTTCTGGATGAATAACAGAATTCTGGCTCCATATATTGGCCTGCAGATGTGCATGCATTATATGCTGATATAAGGCTCCTGCAGTTGGTGGCAGCTTATCTACCCCTTGATTGTTTGGCAGAGTTTTGAATCTTTTCCATCGTAAAATTGAGGCGTTTTAGCAGATACTTTCTTCGTTCAGAGAAGACTACACAAAAACTCCTTGCATCCCATTCTCACATTAAATGATCCCAAGCTTAGCCAAAGCATGTAAACATGAGGTGCGGATTTCATAAACATTTTAAGGGCTGTTTTTTTCCAACACCATTTATATGCCCTGTAATAATCAGGCTCGTGTCCAGGGGGGGTTTTATGGTTCGGGAGAACCCCCCTTTTCTAGCAAACCTCCCTCTTTTCTGGCGAACCCCCCTCTTCAGATTTCCCAAATAAGTCCTCCAACCCACCTGGTGCACTGCAGACCCACCCAGACAAAGACCTTTTCAAACATATCTGCTTTTATAGCAGTATTTAGACCCTTAAAGAACAAAAATCCCAATCCCCTTGCTTTGGGGGTTTCGCCGACCCCACCGGGGCTTCGACCATGGACCTCACGCCCAGAAAACCCCCCTTGAAAGAACCTGGCTACGGGCCTGAAAATATTTATCACAACCGGTGATAGCATGGAAGCCTGGTAGTGTCACTGCTCTTTATGGTCCAAGATGATCGTATATATTGGCTGAAGAGCCACTCTTCTCCTGTTTTCAGCGGTACCTGTCACAATTCACACGGCAAGATGTCAAAACAAACACTCCAGAGCATCCTCCAACAACAGCTGTAAGCACACAAGAAGAAGCTGATACTCTAATGATTCCCAATGGCATAGAAGTGGCCTCTGAATCTGGAAATGATACAGACTGGTTTGTATTGATCTTCAGAAGACTTCCACAGCTTGGCATGAATACTGGAATTTGTGTAGTCTTCTCGGAACGAAGAAAGTATCTGCTAAAGATGCCTCAACTTTACGATGGGAAAGATTCAAAACTCTGCCAAACAATCAAGGTGGAGATAAGCTGCCACTAACTGCAGGAGCCTTATATCAGCATATATTGCGTGTACATCTGCAGGCCAATATATGGAGCCAGGATACTGTTATTCATCCAGAAATCCCTGATCCATGCAAACTGGGCTGGGTTATGGAAGATGGTAAATTGAGAAATTGAGACCTGTCTTGTCAGAAAAGCAGGCTGCCCCTGAAGCAGTTGCTGAGCTTATCAGATGTACCTGTTCAATATGTACATGTTCAAATAGTACATGCACGTGTAGGAGAAATAATCTTCAGTGCACTGAGATGTGTAACTGCGAAGCAGAAGGGAGTTTCTGCAACAACTTTCCATTGTTGTCGAGTGTTTCTGATTCATCAGACAGTGATAGTGATGAAGAAAGTGATAATGAACATTAGCATATTATAAAATCACTGATGTAGGTAAATATAAGTAAATCACAGTATGTAATATGGTTACATAATACTAACACCCCGACGAGGGGTGAAATTTCCCCGACGAAAGCAAAGTGGGCGTGGTCGAGCTTCGAATAAAAGTGGTCCTGGGGGCGAAGCCTCCGAAAATGTTGACAACTTAGGGGGTTCAAAGGCTTATTTAATCGATTTTAAAGTTTACTAATATATAAAAAATACATATTTTCTTCCCCGACGGATTGTGCTTTTTCTCCCCAACGGGGGGGGGGGAGCTCTTCCCGCTCTTCCCCCCGCTGGCGCCACCCCTGAACAGTGGGACGAAACAGGCTAACCAGAACAACAATAAGACATAATTTAATCTGCAGGTCCTGACGGTGTCGCATGTATGATCTTGGAGTTATGTGCTTATAGTTTGTGCTGAATTCAGGCTGATTTACACAATTACAGTCTGGTTCGTAGTGAACTATATTCACCTTGAAAACTTGTGAATTGGTCTTATAATTTAGCTGTAGTTACTCATTTATTTACTGGATAAATATAATAGTTTTAAGGACGCTTAAAAGTATATTATGTTGTTATAGATTTAGGAAGTTTCATTTTGTTCGTTTATGCATGCAGTAAACTCGGGGAATTTGTTTTACATAAAGTTGTATATCCCCGAGTATGTTTCTTATCATCATCATCTTTGTAATGCATTGTCAAATCTCACTCAGATGGTTATTTTTGTGTATTTTACTTCATGAGTTGTGAAGCGTGGCTGTTGATGTTATTTGGGTAAAGTGAATAACAATAACCTGACAAGGGTTGTGTTTAAGTACGCTGTAATTAGTTTGAAAACGCAAATTGCGTTAGCATAAACGTTTAATTGCATGTTTATTATTTTTTAAAGAGCGTATAATGGCAGTTTATTTTACTAAGCACACCATTGAAATATAGGCTTCGCTTTGACCAAGTTGGAAGAAGATCCAAGCACGAAAAATGACGGAAGTGGAAAGTAGAAATCTCATGTGGAAAAATAGGGACATGAGAGAAAATCTAAAGGCAAAAAAAAAAAAAAATGTTGCGGGAAAAGCCAATATAATTGAGATGAAATATGGTAGTTTACGGTAACATTTCATATGTTATTTCAAAAAACTATAACTTTGTATTTTAAGGATCATTATAAATATATTCCAAAAGTTGCCCAATTTTAATTAGTATATAGAATTATTTTTGGAAAAAGTGATTAAAAAATGCTGCTGTCTCCAATCTATCGACACGTGTCACAAAGAAACGGAATATGAAAACACACGCGAACTAATTCGTTGTCTATAATCTATGATGTAATGTCACAACAAAACAGAAAATGAAACACACAAGCTAAAATGTAAAAACAATTGAACCAGTATGGAAAATATTTATACCTATATAGTTAAGTAGTTTTTAAGTAAAGTAATAAAGTAAAAAGAATAATATACTTGAAAATTAACTTATTTTTCTTGACTAAGAAATTTTGTTTATGTTACGAAACAGAACAGAAAGAAAAACATCAAGAATAGAAAAATAATTAAACTTTGTTAGGTTAACAATTTGATTACAGGTGAGCATGAATGTAATGTAACTAAGGCTTAAAAGAAAAGGACAGTGTCAAAGATAATATTACTCGAATGCATGGTCAAAGATTGGTGAAGTTGTTAAAATAAATTACACTTCGATTTGATAAGAAATTTACATTGTTATCTTAATTTGATTGACTTCATATTTGACTAATTGTTGCCTTAAAGGTTAAAATAAAAATTGATTGAGCTCCCGGAAGAGAAAAAAATACAGGAAATTTGAAGATGTTATATTAATTGTATAAATTCATTATATTGAAAAACAATCAATTTAATTATTTTACACAAAACCGTTTTTTAATCGCTTTATTGTTCACTGTGAATTAGCAATGAACTAGAATTTGATTTATTTGTGTAATGATTTGTAAGCTTAAATTCTTTGCAGACTTGTATTTTTATACCCGTTAATAATAAAAAGAAATTAAAATATATTTTATATTTACAATGCTGTATATAAAAGGTAACTAAACAGTTTTGGTATACACGTCTTTTGGATGAGACGTTTAAGCCCTTGATCCCGTATGCATTATGGTCCATGTGCACGTTAAAGCACACACACTCTTCGGAAAAGAGTTATGGGGTTTGTCTACCGGTGTACTACCCAATTACCACCAGAAGAACCCTACTATAAATAAGTCTTCTTCAGACTTTCGTGGGTTATCCTTGGAGTTTACACCCAATAAATCCATTCAAATCCAATCCAGTCGTATGCAAAGAAATGCAGCACAACAAGAGAGAAACAAAAATACTTACTGTCAGATGTAATGATAGAAATTACAATAAAAAACCTGAACATTTCCATATCAGCATAAAAAAAATCATAGAATTCAGTATTAGTCAGCAACCAGATTTAGTTTAGTCCAAAAACACTAACTTGGTATATTCTCCTTCTCGAGTTTAGTTTTACACAGTAAGGAGTTTTGGTATTTGCAACTTGTATATCAGTTATTTAACTTTCTAACTTATCATAAGCACAAAACAAAACCGGTAGAATTCACGTGAAATCGAAAGGAAGAACAGATCTCGGCATAATTACGCATGCTCTCTCTTGAATGTCAACAACATTTGTATTACTTTATTTTGTAATTATCAATGTAGTAGAGATAGTTCAATATGTTTTTTTATTGTAATCTATTGTTGACAAAAACATTAAAGTTAATTTGTGTTACGGACGTTCTTTTAGACTACAACCCATTAGGTATTTTCATTAATTCCCAGAAATATTTACTATTTTAAAAAAAATGTAATCAAAGAATCTGAAAGATTTAAGGTTTTTTGCATACAAGATAATATAATCTTCTATTAAAATGTCCGTCCGTAAAAGACCCCCTATATAAAAAGTGGTATGATCCGAGAATACACAGTTAAAAGTTAATGTTGTTTTTTTTTGTTTTTTTCTATTAACTACAGATATCAGCCATTCATATTATAACCATTTTAAAAAGTGTAAGCCGGAAATGATTTTTGACATTCATGCAATCACTTAAATGGATAATAATCATTGGTATCGTTTAGAGCGATACAATAATAAAAAAAAAAAAAAACGATTTATAGCCTATAATATCGCTGAGAACAAATGCATTATATTGAAGGTGTATCTATTATTATTATTGACACGATCTAACCCCAATTTTGGGCCATAACTTTAACATTAAACCACAACTGACATCAGTATTAGGCCAATTCTAAGTCATTAGTATATTAATTCTGCTGCATTATTCATTATTAGCATTTAATATCGAAACGGTATATTTTGTTGTTTTATTTACATAATTATGCTGAATTCATGCCATCAATTTATGGAATTTGAATTGCAAATTATTGTTATATTCATTTTTAAACCAAAAAGTGGGATGAGGCAAAAAATGTCTTTGACTACTCTCGTTTCTTTATCTGTAATTTTTCATAACAGCCATTAAACATGTATTATACTGCACGTTAGAACTGAACAGAACTTCCAGGGCTCCAGCGAGAGATTTTGTTTTTTTCAGAGTTTAGCTCAAATTCTACTTTAGAGAGGGCGCTAGACACAATATTATTTTTTGCAACCACAATATTAAAGATTAAAATTGTACTCAAAATTGTATTCCAAATCCAAATATTTGAAATTTGAAATTCTGACTGCCGCAGTCCTTATCTTGGCTCATGCAATGGTTATTCGGAGCAGAGCGATCTGACTATTATTAAAACCCAACAAGGGTCTTCAACACAAGAACATTACTTGTTGACCAAACAAATAATAATTTAGTTCGAAGGCGTTACCTCGAAATTGTCTCTAATTTCGTTTATCTTTGAATTTAGATCATTTTGAATCATTTCATTCCATTTTGAAGACACCTTTATCATTATAAGATATTAACCCCAATGTATTTTATTCCCATCTCTAATCTCACTGTTTTCCAATTATTATCAGAACATTCATGTCGTCCGCTATTGATAGGGTACCCTATTTACTTGATTTCAAACTGGCTGGACCTCTAAACAAACAAAGTGTTTATTCGCTGAACGGTGTATAAAGCGAAGTTACCTACTGCGGCAGGCGGGTAGAAGCGTGTTACATGTTATTGTCAACATCAAGGTATTTGTGCTCTTGTTGATCTCCGTAATTTTGTTAATGACTATCATTCATAGAACTCCACTTCAGCATTATCGACATCTATGATACTATTAACGTCATTATTATCATAGTCCTCGTCGTTGTTTTTATCGTCATTATCATCAAAACCCACCCCCACCACCATCATCATCACCACCACCACCACCACCATCACCATCACATCATCATCATTCATAATCATCCTCATAATAATCTCCATCATCATCATAATTATAAGCATAATAATAATCATCATCAGCATAATTATGAGCGTATATGTATATATATATATATATACATATAATATTATATATATAATATTATATAACAAAAATAAGATTTGGCATTTTATTACTATAGTTTCCTGCTACACGTACATGGTGCAACACTCTTCAGCTAAAATTACCTAAAGACTAAGATAGATTATTAACACAGATTAATTAATTGTAAAACTGAGCATGTGCAGAATAAAAGCAGTAATACAAAGGTATCCGTAGACTATAATCGTTAAGTGATTAACAATAGATTAAATAGCGAAAGATAAACTATATATGCCTACTATGGATGCACGATGGTGTGGATTGCACTATGGGATGTTACAAAGTCTTTTAGGAGGAATTTGTTAGCGTGTCTGCCAGCTGTGATGAGTTCATTTCGCCTATTTAAGGTGGCCATGGGGGACTTGCAAATGATGAAATATTTTTCCCATTGGCACAAATTGCATCTTTTAGATGCTGGGTTGTATGCTTTGGCTTGTTTGAGGGTTTTCCATTAGTGTATAGTCCATATTATTGTGCTTTAATTCCCAAATATATATTTACTCAGTTCAGTGTTAAATTTCTTCGTTGTTTCTGAATGATGCTGTGTGGTTGTTTTACCTGGTCTTGAACGCACTTTTCGTGAGTCCTACGTACGTTTGGTCTGGTTAGATGTGTATAAGAGACAGATATTATTTTTTGCAACCACGGCGCTGTAAGATATCAATAGAATTCAATTACGGAAAATTCTATGTAAAGTATGATGGAGGAGAGGGCAGTTTGGATTTTATAGAATTCATCCGTCAATCTGTTAATTCACCGTACACGCATTAATTCAAACTTTGCTGGGATATACATGTTAACACTGAATTCTTAGCTACTAAACCTTTGTACAAAGCTAATTTACCAGAAAAAAAAAATCAACATTGCATTTAATACAAGATACCTCTCTATAAAAATTTTTAGCAATCGTATTTACAAAGCACCTTTAATTCAGTAATCAAGATTTTGTCGGAATAGCAAACGAAACGTAATCTTGTTGGTATAACAACAGAAAATATCTTATATAAACGTTGAAAGCAGATATTTTTTTATGATTGATATAGGCCTATATATCTATATACATATATATATATATTATATATATACATATATTTATAAGTCGCATTTACGTTTACCTGGAACCTAATTACGAAGACGCCTCATTGAAAGCTTTTAACCTCATACTCTATTTATTCGAATAAACGCCCAGGGGCGTTTATTGTTGAGCAATGTTTTTTGAGGGGTGTTTATTCGAGGAAGGTGTTCAGTTTTGCATGGCATCTTTAAGTTCAAATGGCTGACCATTTTCGCCGTAAATTTTTTCTGCATGTTTATTGCGCAATATACATTGACTCATTGTCGAATTCGAGCCGTATAAATTTGAAACATGCTCGTTAATATTTTCAAGCTTAGAGTAAACTATGAGTGCCAAAGACGATGTTTAAATGTCGTCATTCGATGTACCGTCAACGCCATCATCTATTTGAGAAACTTTTTTAGGTTTATTGTAAACCTTTATTGAGGACTAATGCTGGAGAGGATTTTGCCGCCTTCTTTGTTTTTTCTAAATGAATAAACCAAAAATTTGATGCAATGTTAATGTAAAGTTTGTTTTTTTTCTTTAGATTTAGAAAATACTTTGATCTAAGTATCTGTGTTTGCTATTCTGTATTTCCATCTTACTTTTAGTATTTTTTTTTTCAAATCCACATCTCAGAGACTTGTCCATGTTTCAGAAGAATACAGTATAGGTCTCCAAACCAAACTCTTTACCATTCTTATCTTCAGTTCGATGTTAAGATTTCCAGTCAAATTTGTTTTTCTAATTCAACTCTAGTCAATAAGCGCAAGCCATGTTAGTCTAGTGGTTATGGTGCCAGGCTAGTTATCTGGAGGTCGTTGGTTCGATTCCCACCTGAATCACTTGCGATAGTATTTAAGAACGTACTGAGTGTTCGGTACGATAATACGTCAGGTAGAGTAAAACATCACTCCTATGATATTTTCCTGACGCAAACTCACATTGAAATAAGGCCTATTACTAATAAAAATAATGATAAAATAATAATAAAGATGATGATGTTTATGCCGACGACGATGACCATGAGCATGACCATGACAATGATGATGATGATAGTAATAGTAATATGTATACATTTATATAAAGGGTAAAGGTAGTCGAGCCTGAGGTCCGGAGTGCCCATCCTTCTCGTGTAAGCATTGGGACCAGACTGTGCAATGCAGAGGGGAAAGCAACTCCTCCTACAGCAAAACTGTTTACCGTCCCAGCATATGCCGATGTATAGGCCTATCCCTTGGTAGAAGAGAGACAAGACAAACGCAGATAAGTGTATGATACTAGCGACCTGCACAGCGAGAGTTTCGAACCCTCGACATGAGGTTCGAGCCTTAAAGCGTTGCACCAAACGCTTCCACTAATGATACTGGACAACCTCGAGGCCTAGTTATTGAAATCGGAATGATAAACGTAAGATAAATCCAATGAAAGTTCAGCCTACACCCATAATAATGATTATTAGTACTGTACCAACAACAACATAACAACATTAATAACAAGAGTCATATCCATGTGAGTACGTGCTCTATTGATTATTTGTAAATAACCATAGGTTATACAATTTTGTTTATATTATATATGTTTGTTTAAAACAAAAATTATTTTCATATAAGATTTTATATATTTTATTAAAATTTGAATTAGAGCGACAAACAAGTGTTTTGATATAACAATACTGTACTTACACGTATGTAGCACCATACTATAAAAAATGTGACAAAACCATAATGACCCCGGTAACTGTAGTTACCGGGGTCATTTACTCACACATAGACCCCCTGCAATGTTTGAGAGTTATTTTCAAAGTGTCTTTGTTGCCGAGGTTGGGTCCATGTTGTCTCTCACCCATTTAAAGCTCTGCGTAGAACACAGCTTTCGTAACCGTGGTTCTTCCATCCTGGTAACATGGCAAATCCATCTGAGCTGTCGTTCCTCAATCAAATTTATGACATTTAGCATGCCATTTAGCACAAGAACCTAGATGTTGAGATCCTGTTTTGCCAGCGGATGTCGAAGCTCCTGGTTCAGCTTTTTGATGTAACGTTGATACGGAGTACAGGTTTCCATACTGCATACAGGTGATTTGCGAGAACTACGGCGTGATAAACCTTGCATTTCTTGGAGCGATGGATGCGTCTTGTGACCAGAGTATGGCGCCGACATGAAAAAGTCACACAAGCTGCTTTAACTTACTGCATTTTATTTTATTTGCAGACGACAGCAACATTTTCTTTTCCCATGAAAACAAATGTACTCTTTTAAATAGTATTATTCTTGAACTCAATACAGTTTCATTGTAGTTTAAAGCAAACAAATTATCACTAAATTCATCCAAAAATAATTTTATTTACTTCACACATAATAAGTCCAACAATACTTTACTGTCTGATATTCTTATCGATGGGCACTCGATAAATAGAACCAATAACCTTAAATTTCTTGGGGGTTTTAATTGATTCTAAATTAAACTGGCAAATGCATATTGCAGCTACAAACAAAATAATTTCGAAAAATGTTGGAATGTTAAGGCGATTACAACATATTCTTCCATACAACATTTTGTTATCATTTTACAATACCCTCATCCTTCCATACTTACATTATAGCAATATTGCATGGGCCACAACCATTTCTAAGTTTACACAATTTAACCCATGGGCTAGTTCAAAAATATAAAAAATCGATTGTCTTTTTAAGCTTCAAAAGAAGGCATTTCGTATATGCACTGGGGCGCCTCCAAGGTCCCATACAAGACAACTATTTTATTCTTTAATATATTTTAGTGAACTTAATTTTTATGGAACTAGATCATCTACTCAGAAACATTTTATCTATGAAAAATATTCAACAGCACTCAGGAAAAATCTTTTAATTTTAATAGACCAAATTTATGGAATAATCTACCCTTAGATAGTAAATCATCAACAACAATACTTAATCTCAAAAACAAATACAATAAATATTTACTACACCAATACACTTTATAAGTCAAACTACCACTAAAATTCAAATTTGCTCCTTCAAATAAAAATTAATCATGACCGTTAAATCATTGGCCTTTTTAATGTTTTTTCTCGACACTTTTATTTGTTATATAAGAAGTTATTTTTTTGTTTTATTACTAGTTTCATTACCCAGTCAGCAGCAGCTGACTGGGTTCTGTTTCTTAGCAGTTTCTTCCTTCATTCTTTCTTTCTTTCTTTCTTTCTTTCTTTCTTTCTGGCAACATTTTAAAAGGCTACTAGTGGCAAACTGCTGGACCGATTTAATTAAAACTTGGTCAGTAGGACCAGGACCAGGACCTCCCATTTATGTGTTGTTCACAACTTTGGGTGAAAGGTCACATAAGGGGCATAAGGGTCAAAACCAAAAATCGTATAAAAGACTACTTGTCTCACAAATAACGTAGCACAGTCTTGTCCTTTGCACATATACATTGGCATAAGGCATGGTCTATAGGGTGTTCAGGGACAAGGGGTCAAAGGTCATTAAGGGGTAATTTTTATCTTTTTTCTGGCAACATTTCAAAACGCTATTAGTGCCAAACGGTTGTGCCGATTTCAACCAAACCTGGTCAGTATAATTGGTGACACCTTTCATACATGGGGTATTCACTGCTAGGGGTCCAAGGTCACATAGGGATCATTAGGGTAAAAAAAATGAATAAAAGACTTCTGTCACAAATATCATAGCACAGTCTTGTCCTGGGCACATATGTATTGGCATAATGTAGGGTCTTATGGTGTTCAGTGATTTACGGTCAAAGGTCATTAAAGGGTTATTCTTTTGTTTTCTCTAGTAACATTTCAAAATGCTACTAATGGCAAACCATTGGACCAAATTCAATCAAATTTCGTCATTAAGAACCGGCGACACCTCCTACACCCCAGTCTGGGATCAGGGGTCACATAGGGGTGATCGGGGTTAAATTTTCAAAATAGCCCAATTGAGCCTAAATTTACCAGGAATGATTCTTAGGACCTTCTAAAGATGAAAAAATACTCTTCACCCCATATGTCAAAGTTCATAGGTCATAGGTTCAAAATGTTACTAATGGCAAACGATTGAACCGAATTCAATCAAATTTGATCATTAAGAACCAGTGACACCTCCTACACCCCTGTCTGGCATCAGTGGTTACATAGAGGTCATCAGGGTCAAATTTTCAAAATAGCCCAATTGAGCTCGAATTTACTAGGAATGATCTTTAGGACCTTCTAAACATGAAAAACTACTCTTCACCTATGGGTAAAAAATCACAAGGGTCACTATAGGGAAAATTATCAATTATTGCTAGTGGCTAACGATTGGACCAATTGCATTAGACAGACTCCTACCAAACATGGAGTGTTCACAGATTGAGGTTAAAAGTCACAGTTAAAAAATGACTGGGTTCATGTTCTATTGAACATAGTATCTCTAGTTATCTTTGTATTTGCAGTTTTTTCTTTTCAGATCATAAGGTTTTTTTTTATTTATTTAGTCAGGCTGCTTTTTATTGATTTATTGTTTTCTGGTGGCTCAGTCCTAAAGCCTACCTTGGGTTAACGGAGTCACCACACATATAATACATCGTATACAGGCCCATCGTTGTGTTATATCCAATTGATGTATTTTTTTTAATGAAGTATGTGAAACTCTGAATAAACTGAAATTAAAACTAACTCGAGTATAGATCTTAGAGTCGGAGCTTTTTTCTAAATTACGTTTTAAAATATATTATCTGATACCTATACATTATATGAATTTATTGTTAATGTTCACATCACAATGTCTTTTAAATGTTAAATATTTAAACAAAAATCCACCATGCGCGTATTTTTGTATTGCCTATGTACATTTAAACTTTGCTGACAATCCTTAATTTTAGTAATTAAGATTGATTTTGAAAATGTTTAGAAGTATAAATATATATAAAGTAACAATTTAACTATTTATAAAATGTTGGGGATTGGAGTCAGCCAAATACCATCACCACACAAAGGTATATATACTGGTCAAGCCGGCCCGGATTACTCGCAATAAAATTTTAGATCCCTAAAGTGAAGGACATTCATTTTTTACAGTATGCATGTGCTATTTCCCGGCAGTAACTAGTAACTTTTTTTTTCATTTTTTTTTCAACATGGCTGCCTCTGGGGAAGAATAGCTTTCCTTCTCGCTCTTCCTAAAACCCACAAAATCTACTGATAATAATGAGCGGCCAAGATCGTGAGGCGGATAAAATTACAGGTTACCTATAAGAAACTCTGGAACATCAAAAAAGAAGAATAAAACAAAAAACCCGCCAGCTAAGCCAAGTAGCACCAGTGAAGCTGTTGTGTCGGGCGAGACATGCCCGGCGTCTGAAACACGTGCAACTGAGGGCTCGAATTCACCAGGGCCTACGGACACAGGATATGAAACAACTGATGAGGTAAGCAATAGTGATTTGAAAACCATTATGCTAAGACTGGAAACCAACCTCAATAAACGAATGGATACCATGGAGAGGAAAATAGCAAATTTGGGAAAGCTTTCATTACAAAATGAAAACAAAATTAAAGTCTTAGAAAGTGCCCAAGATTTCCAGGCAAGCATTCTAGAAGAAATTAACAATAAACAAATTGAGCGAAATGAAAAAGATAACAATAACTTTGAAAATTTGCAAAAAGCTATGCTTTTAATGGAAATCCATGATAGGAAACAGAATCTTCTTTTTTACAATGTTCAGCTCGAGAGCCAGCAAAATGTTGACTATTACTCTGTTATTAGAGGGGTATTACATAAGGATCTTGGTATGCCTATCGAAAAAGCAAATGACATACCAATTATGAATGCACACCGACTGCCTCGCCGTCATATTATGGGAGCAGTAAAAGGGCCAGACCCTATTATAGTACGTTTTGTTTGTATGGCGGATAGGGACCATATCCTATATCTGGCTAGGAAACGTCCGTATAAAGAAGGCACACGTCCAGTTTCAGTATACACGGATCTTCCACCGAAAATGAAACAACAACGTGGAAAACTTGCTTCTAAAGCACAGGAACTAAGATCAAATGGAATGTCGACCAGAATTAAAGTTGTGGGCACTGAGCTTGTTCTTGAATTCAGGAAAAGAAGCCAATCGAATGCAACATGGATTAAATTTGCAGAATAGCCGTTCTTTTACTGTACTTTATATTCATGAAAATTGGGTATAGAATGGAAGAAAGTTTTTTTTGACATCTAACACTTTAGCCATGAAGATAAAGTCCCAGATGTTAATGGGACTCGCATACGCGCACTTTTTCTTTTTGTTTGTGTTTTCTTGTTTGTTTTTTGCTTTTTTTTTGTTTAAACTTAATTGAAATATTATATATAAATAAAATAGGCTTAATAGTAAGTTCTCATAATAGGTCACCATTTTGTTACAGCTCTAATTATTACCAAATTTTAATTTTTTTTCTTTAGATGAATAATGTAAGTGTTTGCTCAATGAATGTTAGAGGCCTTGCCAACCCAAAAAAGCGTGCACAAGTTTTCAATTGGTTTAGTAACTCAATTAATTTTAGATGTAAAACTAAAAGACCAAAATTTTACTCTTATCAATGTGTATGGCCCAAACAAAGATGATCCCGAATTTTTTGAAAGTATATCAACAAAATTAAAGGATTTCAGTTGTGAATCCATTATTTTTGGAGGGGATTTTAATCTTGTTTTAGACACTTGCATAGATAAAATGGGGGGAAGAGCACAAACTAACTTTCACTCACAAAAAACTCTAAAATCAGTTATGGAAGCTTATGATCTTATAGATATATGGAGAATGAAAAACCTAAATACACGTAGATATACATGGCGGTCATCAAAACCACTAATTCAATGTCGTCTCGACTTTTTTCTCGTCTCGCATAACCACTTTGCCCAAATCAACACAAGTGATATTAAGAGTGGTTTTAAAACTGATCATTCAATTATCTCCATAGAAATAACCCCAGCCAACGGGGCTAGAGGAAGAGGGTTTTGGAAGTTCAACACCTCCCTTCTTCTAGATTTAAAATATATAGACAAAGTAAAAACCAGTATTAGAGAAACAAAGCTAAACAATCCAGACTTAAATCCGAGTCTTTTTTGGGACTATCTAAAATTTAAGATTAGATCGCTAACAATACAATATTCTTCTGAGGTTGCAAAAGAACGTAAAAAACAGTTAAATAATTTACAAGATGTCTTAAATAGCCTTGAGGAACTATATGGTACCTCTCCATCACATCAACTTTTAAAAAATATTGAAGAATGCAAGTCTGAAATTGAAACCATATATGAAATAAAAACCAAAGGCGCAATGATAAGATCCTGTGCACAGCACATAGAAGAGGGTGAAAAAAATACGCGTTTCTTTTTAAATTTGGAAAAAAGAAATCAATGCAAAAAAGTTGTCACAAAACTTATTAGGGATGATAAAACAATTGTTACTGATCAAAAAGATATATTAGAAGAGGAAAAAAAATTCTTTGAGCATTTGTATAAATCAGAAAATCCACGAGCATGTATAGTTGAGAATTTCCTTAATAATGACAACTGTCAAAAATTAAATGAAAATCAACAAAAATCATGTGAAGGACTATTCACAATAATTGAATGTCTCAAAGTGTTAAAATCAATGCAAAATAACAAATCCCCGGGCTCAGATGGTTTTCCAACCGAATGGTATAAATTTTTCTCCTGTGATATAAGCCAGTTCTTTATAGAGTCATGCAATTTCTCGTTTCAAAATGGCATTATGTCTTCTGATCAACGTAGAGGTATTATAAACCTTATACCAAAAAAATAGAAAGACTCTACATATCTAAAAAAACTGGCGGCCGATAACCTTACTCAACACGGATTACAAGATAATTGCTAAGATGATCGCTAATCGTCTTAAAGAAATGCTCCCTCACATTATCCATCATTCGCAAACAGGCTTCTTAAAAGACCGATTCATAGGTGAAAATATCAGACTTACTCTTGACATTATTGAACATATAAACAAGAACAACATGGAAGGTATGATCCTTATGGCTGACTTTGAAAAAGCCTTCGATAAACTAGAATGGCCATTCATATTAAAAGTATTGGAGTTTTTTAATTTTGGGAAAGATTTTATTGATTTTGTTAAGGTATTATATTCAGATCTCTTCATGTGTAATCAACAACGGGCATTCTTCCTCCTTTTTTTCAGTAAGTCGGGGTCTTAGACAGGGCTGTCCCCTTAGTCCATACCTTTTCATAGTATGTAGTGAAATTTTAAATTTAAAGATAAGAAATAGTAACAACATTGAAGGTATCAAAATTGAAAACATGGAGGTGAAAATAAGTGCTTATGCAGACGATACCACTCTGTTTTTTAAAAATATCAACTCGGTTCAAAACACACTAAATATCCTGAAAGAATTTGAACATTACTCTGGCCTAAGTATTAATCTTGAAAAGTCAGTTGTACTTCCTTTAGGAGTGTATAGAAAAAAACCTCTAAAT
>NW_022713788.1:0-277 GCF_011630105.1 Anneissia japonica
ATTGAAAGTTTGAAGTTTTTCGGAAAAGTACTCGAAATATGGCGGAAAGTCAAAAATTTGCACTATTGTTCAACTCGGCGAGATAAGCACTTTTGTGCAAAAATTGACAATGTTAAAAAGTTAAGTCAAAATATAATTTTTTTTGTTAGGCACGGTGATATAGCCTGAAACAAACACTATTCTATTGAAAGTTTGAAGTTTTTCGGAAAAGTACTCGAAATATGGCGGAAAGTCAAAAATTTGCACTAAGTGCTAAACTCGGCGAGATAAGCACTTT
>NW_022713788.1:311-531 GCF_011630105.1 Anneissia japonica
TGACAATGTTAAAAAGTTGAGTCAAAAATGTAATTTTTTTTTTGTTAGGTTAGGGTTAGGGTTAGTGTTAGGGTTAGAGTTAGGGTTAGGGTTAGAGTTAGGGTTAGGGTCAGGGTTGGGGTTAGGGTTAGTGTTATGGTTAGGGTTAGGGTTAGGGTTAGGTAAAGTGAGATAGCCTGAAACAAACACTATTCCAATGAAAGTTTGAAGTTTTTCGGAA
>NW_022713789.1:0-936 GCF_011630105.1 Anneissia japonica
AAGCACTATTGGCATACTACAATTGTAGTAGGATTGGTTTTTATACTTGTTTTTTTTTTTTTTTTCTTTGTGTCATCCATTCTTTCTCAAATTTCAAGAGAATACAAAATATCGAAACCTGATAAAGTCATATTACGTAAAAATTTGTAATTCTTTTTATAATAAATATCGTATAATTACACCAGCTGCTCTTCCACATTTGACTTGACTGTAAATAATTAACATCCTGTGTATAAGACCTTGAATTCACTGCAATGTAGTTAAATTTTACATGCTTTACTTCTTTCATCGAATTAATTACCATCAATTTTTCATAGAACTTATGATCATATTACCACTTCTTTACTAACATCCTCAATATAATCATCTATATATCCAAGCCTGTCGGATCATCATTTATACTTGTTACTATAATTAGTTTCAACATTATAATTAATTCCGGCAAATATGAGTTCAATTTTATGTCATAAAGATGCTGTGTCATCGATTTAATCATGAGTTCAGATTTTAAAATAACATTCCATTTTCAAGCCACAACAAAACTTTTGAATTATGAATGTCTAGACAGATGCAATAAATTGACAGAAGTGAATTCAAAAGGGGAAAGCCAACTTATCCCTCTCCCCCACAAATTTTGGCAATTAAAACAAAAATAAAAATAAAATAAGATTCAAACTAAATGCAAAAATGTAATGTGTGCCATTTTTAGCCACAAGAAGTGGCATTGCCATATAATTTCATAACTCAGCCACCACCATGGTGGGATTCAGCTGGTCTGGATGCTCTATCCCTAGGGCCTCCTGCATTTCAAATTCTTGGATCTGCCATGAACGAAAACTTTAAAAATTAAATAAAATATTAAAATTAAATTAAATATTACAAACAATATATTATGCAGTAATTACGATTTATCATTCTGCACACCTATTTTCCATG
>NW_022713790.1:0-996 GCF_011630105.1 Anneissia japonica
CGATCAGCAGACCGGATGCGAATCCGGATCTCCTGCCGGACCTCCGTTCTTCGTCGAACAGCCGTGAGAGCAACCTTCCGGAGAAAAGACGTTCGGCGAGCGAAGAAGGCGAGCAGACGGGAATGCCCATGCATTCCAGCTCGTAGCTTCCGCTCGCAATCAGATTCATCATCTGCTGCACCACGTTCCCCTCGCTACCGTCTATGTGTTCCGGCACCAGGTGCCTCCGGTGGGGACACACCTTGCGGACGCCTCTCTCGAAGCAGGCGTCGCACAGGTACGATTGCGTGATGTACTTTACGAGAGGTCGTCCCTCGTGTTTGATCGTCACCAGTTATTGGGACCAGTGCTCGCTGGAGGTCATCGACGACGTGAGCAGAACCGACACGTTCTTCGGTTGAAACACGGGCAAGGTGGATATCATCGCCGCTTGCTTCATCCAAGGGTATTCGTCCATCCATCCGAGGTCGCAGCCGGTTCCTCTGGAAGCCTGAAACATATAAAAAAAGAGGAATTTAGAGGAAAAAATATATGAAGATGGCTGCGGCAGCGCTCAACGCATACGTGACAGCGAAACGGTACAACATCTACCACGTCGACGAACTTCACGAATGCGTGCCGAATGCGTGCGGATTCGCGAAACCGCTGCAGGACGGTACACACTTCGTATGCGAAAAGTCTCTCCGGGTCCACGTCTGCGCGGCCGACGATCGACTTTGCGCGATCCAACATCTTGACCACAACGTCAGAAGATGTTCGTTTACCGGCAAGGAGTTCTACCTGAACGATTACGAACCGCAGGTTGTGGGACGCGACCTGCCGCTGTTCGTGGGACAGAGACGAGACGCTTCCAGGACGCGGAGTAGGGACGGCGCCATGGCACGTTTCGCGGACGCGGTTGACAGGGTGTTGAGAAATCTCACGAACAGACAGAAGCGACGTGAGTACAACCGCGCGTTCTTCGTGAAGAGAGGACGGGACATCGTCGTGAGAAAG
>NW_022713791.1:0-598 GCF_011630105.1 Anneissia japonica
GCTTTTCGAGTTCCGCATTGACGCCCTGAAATTGAGAAAGTAGAAAAAAAAGAATTCGTTGGTATTCTTTGCATAAAGCAATCTCGAACGAACTTTCATTAAAAAAAATTTAGATATATAATAACCTACCTTGAAATCGCACCCGTAAAATTCGAATTTGCAGCATCTCTTTTGCCGAGAGCATCGTCGTCCAGATGCGTTCTCAACTCTTCCCTTCGAACGTCATCCGCTCCGCAGTCGTTCGGACATGTCACCGTAAATTTAGGACAACTCCGTCGGTGCGCCTCGACGTCGCAATGCGGGAAGGGTGACTTGCAAAAAGTGCATTCGACCGAACGATGTTCGCACTCGGTTTCCAGATGTCTCTGCAGATCCTTGCGTGCAGCTTGGTCACACACCCCCGCGATCGATGCATGCACGCGACGGGAAAGTAGTTGCAAAATTCCAGGTGCCGTCCGAGTTCTTTCAGCGCGAACGTTTCCGAACACCCCCGATCCTTGTGGGGACAGTATATCTGAGCTTTCGACATTTTCTGGCGTGCGTGATGATCGGGTGCGATTTCCTCTTCGGCGAACTTTTCTTCGCAGTTCGGACAGAG
>NW_022713792.1:0-30782 GCF_011630105.1 Anneissia japonica
AGCATCTGACCTAATTCTGTCTTTGCAATAATGTAACAAAAATGGAAATAAAACAAACAAGAAATTACAAACCTTGTGTCATCTTCGCCTTAAGAGTACCATGGCAATAAATATGTTGAAACATTTCATTCCACAATTATACTCCAGTTATGCAACTAAAGAAATAGGCCTAGCAAGTTAAGTGATTTTCTCGGGCTTATGAATATAACAGAAGCATGAAAAGGCTTTTAAAATGTACCGCATGCAATTATCAGTGTATTGATAATTTTATATGGAAAATATAAATATGGAAATACATATTTCCTTTACAATATTATTATAACATGATCAGAACATTTATGGTAAATGGCAACGTAACAGACAAGAAAAAAAAACGTATGCGAAACTAATCTATTGACTATACTTATTCCATAGATTTTTATTTGATTCAAGCATTAATAAAAATTATATCAATATATATAGCAAGAACCAAAAAATGTATCTCAAACTCGGTCAACTTCGTAACATCTGCATTGTTTCTGTAAAAAAAGAAAAATAGCAACAAGTTATACAGTAATATAGTAAAATTAACAAACTTTAATATTAATAAAAATAATTGTTAATAAACTAATGTTACAGTAATTTAAATGACAAATTGGCTGGGTTTTCCAGATACAATGTAAATAAAAAATAAAAAAATAAAAAATAATAATAATAATAATATATAACATCATATCATATTTTAGTATTTATTTTATTTGCTGTATTTGTTATGTAGTAGAAAGCGTAGGATTCATAAAACGAAAATAAAAACAATAACAAACTTTAATACTAATAAAAATAATTGTTAATAAACTAACGTTACAGTAATTAAATGACAAATTGGCTGTTTTTTCCAGATACAATGTAAATAAATAAAAATAATATTATAATAATAATAATAATAATAATAATAATATATAACATCATATCATATTTTAGTATTTATTTTATTTGCTGTATTTGTTATGTAGTAGAAAGCGTAGGATTCATAACACAACGAAAATAAAAACCGTCCGATAATATTAATTGATAGTCTAGTAATAATAGTATTAATTTTACTTGCTTTTAAGTAGCCTGTTGTTACTTATTAGAAATACAACAAAACATGAAATAAAAAAAATATGATAAACCGATTGACGAACTTGCAATGATAATTAGGCCTAGTTATATTAAATTTAGCGTTTCGAAACTCCATTGGCGCTCCATATATTTGTTGAAATCAAAGCGCGACCGAAACGAAGCGCGACCGAAATGATCTGTATTCAAAAATGCTAGGCCTCTAATCTATCGAATACTGCCTCCATTCCTAGCTAGGCCCAGGCATGATATGGCCGATGTAGGGCTAGGCCTAGGCAGTCTGGGAGGTATACGTAGCCCCTCCTCCTTCTTCTAATTGGTTGTCAAACTCTGTCTAGATTATATAGACAGTGTAGTAAAAAAAGTAGTGATATTTATTAATAAACAGAACTGAAGGGTCTATGCCTAGCACTGCAGGCCTATTTAATAGCGCTGCAGGCCTATTATTAAATTGATAAGTTAAGTGTATGGGTCCTACATTTTGGCTATTAATTTTTAAGTACTTTGTTGAATGATGTTAAATTTCCATTATATTTTATGTAGTAGTATAGGCCTATATATTTATTGAAAGCAAATTTAAAAGTAAAAAATAAAATAATGTCCATATTAGTGTTTCTTTAATGAAAGTCAAAATATATTATATTTTGTTTTGGTGAAAGAGCACAATTTACTATTTTGAGAATAATTTTAATGCCTTTTTTTTTACAACAGAAACAACATAACAATATGACAGCTGTGAACTGGATTGGCTTCCTTGTTACGAAATAAACGAGTTGTGTTTCTGCTCTGAGTGATTGTGACTACCTTACTGCTTTTTGCTTCACTGTGATATAGTCAGTGTTGATGCAATTGCATTAGGGTCTTGACATATCACAATTTCAACTACAGTAATGTACCTACAACAGTTCTTATTCCCATTACGAAGCAGCTTTCAACTGAAGTTTTAAACCGTATTACTACTGATACGAATAATGATAGTACTACAAGTAAGATACTTTTAAACATTTATACAAACAAATATACATTTACAATTACATAGTCATAATTATGTAAAGACCTAATAAAATAGAATTTGAAATCTTAAAAACCGTAAAAATATGTATCTATAATTATTAATATAATGATCCATATCTTCAATTGGTTTTTGTTGGAATATAAAAAATATTTCCTCACAGATACATGCAACTTATTTGATGTCAACATCACTTCTGGAACACTCTAAAATAAAGGATAAAATGTTTCGAGTGATTAATAATTAGGAAAAAAGTTTTGCTGAAATTTTTATTATAAGTACAAAACTGGTATTAGTGCAGCCTTTGAAAGGTACTTTCATTCAAAAAATATAAATCAACAGTGATGTTGACATTTGCTTAATTTATTTAATGCTCTTGGATAATAAATATTTAACTGGTTTTTAACCCTTGGATTTTAAATGCATATTTTCTTTCATCCATCTGTATTAATTAACTTAAATCAGTAAACGTTAATCTTTTGTTAAATTGTGGCTGGTTTTCTTCATGATTGGAGAGAGGATGATGTTGATCGACCGATTCTGCCTAACAAATGTAAAGTACCACTGGAGCTCCACATGGATGCTCTTTTTCCATTACTGTTTCCATTATATCTAATTATTTTATACCTGTTAATATTGAAAGTTTTTTTTATATCAATTTTCCTGGTTTTGTTTTTGTGTAGATATAATTACCTTAGTAGTTGTTTAAACTGATGACATATTAAACTGGGCTGTAACAAAGATAAGTTGAGCTCCAAATGTTAAAAAAGAAAAGTACTTGCTCATTAGGAAAATTTAATGTTGAGTGTAATGTTTTATCTGTTTAATGTATCTTTTACACAATCGGCTTCAATACTCAGCAGTGTGATTTGGTTCAATAACAAGGGGAAAAAATGCTGGTAATCCAACAACCTAGTAAGATCATAGGTACCGGCGTTAAACAACCATGTAGGCAAGGACCCCAATGATACACAACTACCCAAATGATACGGAACTACTCGAATAAACACCCAAATGACAGGAAATTACCAAAATGTGTATACAGTAATTAACGTTGAAACCTTTTGAATTTTTAACATTAATAAGTATTTATTTGTCAGAATTGTTTGTAATGGTTTTATAATTTATTTAATAATGTAATAATAATAATAATATCATAATAATAATAATAATAATAATAATAATAATAATAATAATAATAATAGTAATAATAATAATAATACAGTACATTTTCGTATAGGCCTATGTATTTATATGATTTATTCTATTAATAGATGCTAATGATGTTTTTGTTTATTAATGTCATACGTGTTACTATATCATCGATAAATTTGTCCAAGTAAAACCAGGAATGTCCTCAATACGGTTGTTAAATCGTTGTTTACATCCTCTCGCGATCGCATAGCACGACGATCAGGTTGGAAATTCTTTAGATAATTAGATAACCTGTGCAGAAAATGGAATATGCCATTAGAGGTCCTTACTACTGTAGAAGATATTGGAACTGAGCTACTTACACGGGGTCCATGGATCGCAGTTGATCCGAGCACTGTACCCTGTTGGCGATTTTTTTTCCGTACGAAACATTTGCATGAAACTCCACTCGGCCCAGGTAACAAGCCCATAAGTGACCCATATGGTGCCCATATGCAGATTTATATGGGTACCATATGTGCAATCCTTGAGGAAACCTCCGGATTCTGCACCCAAGTTCCATATGGGATCCATATGATTTAGCCCACATAGCCCAGATATAACCCATTTGGGGCCCACATGGAACCCACATTAAATTGTATGTGGGTGGCATATAGGTTTCCCATATGGGACCTATATTTTCTGACCCATATGGGTACCATATGTGCTATCCTTGAGGAAACCTCCGGATTCTGCACCCAAGATCCATGTGGGGCCCATCTGATTTAGCCCATAGCCCAGATATAACCCATTTGGGGCCCATATGGAACCCACATGCATTTTTACATGGGTGGTATATGGGTTTCCTATATGGGACCTATATTTTCCCGACCCATATGAGTAACATATGGGCTATCCTTGAGGAAACCTCCAGATTCTGCACCCAAGCCCCATGTGGGGCCCACATATTTCAGAGAACCCATATGGGGCCCACATGGTACCCTTATGCATTTGTACATGGGTGGTATATGGGTCCCATTATTTTCTGGCCCATATGGATGTAATATGGGTCTGCCCATATGGGGCCCCTCGTATTCTCCACCAAAGCCCCATGTGAGACAAATATGGTACCCATTGCAACTGCACATGGGTGGTATATAGGTGTCCCATATGGAACCCACATGCATTTTTACATGGAGTGAGTGAGGCCCATATTTTCTCGCTCATATGGATGGCATATTGGTTTGCCCATATGGGAGCCTGTATGGTTTAGCTGACATGGCCCAGAGAGAACAAATATGGACATTTCTGACTTGGCTTCTAACTCTGGTTTGAACATTGGCTGAGTCGATGACCATGAGCTAGGTGTACATTTCAACAAATTACTCCTTGCCTGAAAATAAAACTTTTTAATTGTACGTATAGTACAAAATATTTTCACTGCAATGATTAAACAAAACGGTTATTTCATTTTAACACATCAATCATTTTATTTATTTTGTAGAGAAAGCAATATTGTCAATTGCAAATACAAATAGTGGTAAATGAAAAATACAAATAGTGGTAAAAATGAAATCAAAATTTCTTAATGTCCCTTAATAACTATACAATTCAATTTCTCCAGCTCCTTGGAAAGTAAGAATATTCCATCATTTTGATCGCATTGGAAATATCACATATTAAACGTTTTTACAGATTATGAATATCCACAAATTGATAGGGTCCATGCAAGAGTGTATCAATAAGAATCGTCAATAGTTTCACCATGAATCATAGTAACAGAAGTACGAATGCCTTTTCCCCTCATACTTTTCACAAAGGTTATTAAGAAAGTATTCAATCGCCTCCTTTTTTTTCACATCTAGTTGCATCGTCGCATTTCAGAATTCTGCAAACTGGCCCTGGGAAAAAAAGAAGACAGATCTAAAAATAATAGCATTTAAGATTTACTCACTTAGATTTATCAAATAAAAAAAAAGACATGCAACACAAATAAAATTTTGAAAATTAGTGTTTTCATTGACTTTGGTTTTTGTGCAAATTTACTTTAGGTCTGAACTATTGATATAAGTGACATGTCTCCTAACAACTTTAAGATTACGCACAATCATCACAGCACAATTATGACAAATTATTACATTTATTATGCATTAGAAGTGTGAAGTGAATGTGAATTGATGCGGTTATAAAAAAAAACCAACCCTCATCACGTTTTTTTTTAAAGGAGTATTATTCTAATAATTCTTTCTATGTGCCTTAACACCTAAATTTATTCATGAGATGAACACCATACATAATAGATCATGATGACAATATCGTATCTTGAGTTCTAGGCTAGAAAAGCCCAGGCATAAACCTGCCTATCTGCTATGGTTTAGCTGGCAACACAGCTAATAATTACATGATAATTACAATCCTCATTAACATACGATATTAATAAATTCTGTATGGTACAGTATTTGTGAAATTCTTTTGCACATGAAAGTTTAGCTGGTTTTACAGTATTAAACACTTTGATTGTCTTAAATATGATTTTATTAAGGATGTGTTGAGTACTATTAATAAGAGTATCATCCTATAATTCAATATATATTTATAGAAGCTAAACAGATTGGGTTTTACGAACAATAAAGTAACAATGTAGTGCTTAGATCCACACAGTAATCCTAAACATTGTTATGTTACATGGATATTATTTCATCAGTAGCTAAGGCGAGACTTCCTTTATACCTTGTTTCGCTTACTTATTCTTCTAAAGATCATCGGAGGAGGGCAGAATAAAAATAAAGATAAAATTTAGTTTTTTATTCAGCAAACAGTCTGCCTAAAACATCCAGACGGAGGAGAAAATAAATATACAATTTTATTGGTGAATGTAAAGTAGGATGGTTAAATATTTAAAATTTATATAAATACAGTATGTATATCTTATATCTTTGGAGATTTCAAGGCAGTGGAGGGCATAATTAAAATTTTAAAAAACTAATTTTTTACTGCAATTTCCTTTTTTTTTTGTGGTGGTGGGTGCGCTAATTGCTCAAATATAAAATTTTATTTTTATTTTAAAAATACCAATATTTGCAGTAGGCGGGTTCGATAAACAAGGTATAAAAAAGTCTGGCCCGAATATTTGGTTTTTAGAATCTATTAACTTACCGATTTTGACAATCTTGAGCTTTTGAAACTTCTTAGTACTTTTTGATCCAGTTCAGATGAAGTTCAGGAAACAAAGTTGTTCAGGATAGATTTAAATGTTGTTAAACAGTTTCAAGGATTGAAAATACTGTAAAATATAATATAAATATGTTAAGTGAATTATCATGTAAATAAAACAAATGATTATATAATAGCACCAAATTCCATCACATGAGGAAGTTGATGTATCTTGAAATTTTTGTTCTGTGATAAGTTTAAATGAGGTGTTTTGTGCAAGTTTAAATAGTGTATCTGTTAATGTGACTCTCAGGCTGCACATCACAAATTCAGCACACTACTGTACAGGTACACAAAAAGTTATTCAAGCTGTGTTAATTACTTAGTTAAATATATTAATGAAAGCAGATTTATCCAATCCAATTAAAATTTAAAAAAATAAAGTAAAAACAAAAAAATAACAAACATTATGCTTTAACTAAAAAAGTCATTAGCATAAGACAACAATGTAGTATTTTGTTTACTATTATATCACTGAATTATGAAATCTAATTTTACGCGTACATCATCTAATCCTTTAATACCATTGACTAACTTGTGACAAGTGATGAAATGGAATCCCAATCACATTATATGTCTGTATATTACTATTCGCTTTAATAAAGTATTCACTTATTATTATTGTTTTCACAACAAAACTCATCAATTGTTTGCACAAGACCATCTTCAAGAACCGATCAAAATTATTATAATGCCTCCATAGAAAGTACTGGTATGTTGGCAGGTAGCACATACTGCAGCTCAGGACTGGTGATCTGATAATGGATATTGAATTTTAAGTTCGGCAATTTTTATCTTCGGCAATACTTACAGTAGCTCCATTAATAACGGCCTATGGATGCCATGTTTTTTTTAATTTTTTTTTATATTTTTTTTTACTCCTGACAAAAACACAACATAAAGAAGAAATAAAGAAAATATTTAACTTTACAATTAAGATCGACAATATACAGTAGGCTGCACATAGATGTAGGCCTATACTGATATTAAATAAGGAAGTGGATATATTTACGTCCTCGTGATCAAATCAGTAAACGATATATTTACGTAAATGAAACGACGCATGCGCAGTCATACTTTAACAACTAGCATTTTCAGCATTCGATATTAGCTTGGTCTCCCAAGCCGCGGTGATTCCCCCAAGTTCAGCATGGCACTAATTAATTTATAATTTTGTTTTTTATTTTTTTATTAAACGTAATTTAATTTTCTACAATAGCACAACATGTAGTTTAATCACTAAATAAATTATTAAATCAAGTGTTAAATTTTCAAATAAAAGTGATACTGTATTATTAGTATTTTATGCTTGAGAAACAGAAAACAGCTTTGAATTGTAATGCACTCCATCATGTTGGAATTCAATATATTGACAATGACATTATGTTCTGTTCTGGTGTATATGTGGACTTATATATGGACAGCCTAGGCCCCCTAGGCTTGGGGGTGGGAAGGGCTTGCCAGCCAGGTCCCCTATACTAAACTTCCATCACAAAGTCTAGGCTAGGCCTAGCTATACACAATGGCATTAGTTAGGTAGACAGGGCCTAGCCTATACACCGGCGAAAAATATAATAAGACAAAAAACGTAGGATGTGCCTTGGCTTATGCCCCTAGCCAGAGAGTTAATTGGCGATCCAACGCTAGTTCAAGAAACTAGGCCAGCATATGCTTAAACAAGAAGGCCTAGGCCTACGTATCTAGGCATAGGCCCAGGGAATGCAATAGTTTTGTTTGGCCGCGAATTAGGCCTACCACAGTACAGTAGTATAGTTAGGGAATTCAACAACTTAGGCCTAGGCTAGGCTAGGCTACACAAGTATAAATACGCCTTTTTCACGAATCGGTAGACATCTTGAAGTGATGACAAACATTGCGAATCGGCGGTGCGTAACCAACAGAAATAAGATAAGCTTTTGGGCGGATTTTTTGACATCATGTTATTTAAAAAATCATAACTCTATAACGGGGCGTCGTATCCAAAAAAATTTCCAGCAAAATGTTCTTAAAAGACTAGTCTACACCACTATATGATTGAAAAAAAATTGAAAAATTTTGTTGACTTCTGAAATCAAGATTGACAGATAGTTCATTGGCTTAAGTCCGATGCTCCGATCATCGCTAGCTTAATTCAAACTGGTATTTCTACTGAGCATGCGCACACACTTATTAAATAAAAAGTACCGCAATGGAGCATTCATGTCATAACTGTTGCTACGTATAACGTCTTAAAAATAAAGTATAATTAACAGTGGGTCAGAGGGGAATCCAGGGCATAATTATCTGCCCAGGTATGTAGCATGTGGGTCTCATGTAGAATGAACATAAAAATGGCCATGCATTTTCCCAGATATTTGGCACATGGGCCCCATGTGGCGTAACATATTCCTACAGCTATCTGCCCAGTTACTTGGCATATGGGGCTATATATGCAGAGTAAACACAGGCACAAATATTATTTCCTATATATTTGACACATTAGGCCCTATGGGAATTTGGCATATAGGAATTTGGCATATTGGACCCATGTAGATTGCACATGGACATGTTTATATTAATATTATGGTCACATGTAGATTAAATGTGGCCATTCCCAAAGTTATCTTCCCTGTTATTTGGAATATGTAAATGTGTAAATTAAACACCAGCTTAAGCCCATGTATTTCCCCAGCTATTAACGCATGGGCCCCATGTGGAGTAAATGCGGGTATTATTTCCATAATTATCCGCCCAGTTATTCGGCATATTGGGCCCGTGTAGATTGAACAAGAGCATGTCCATATTTATTTTCCCAGATATTTGGCACATGGGCTCCGTGTAGATTAATGTGGGAATTCCCATAATTATCTGCCCAGTTATTTGGCATGTGGTGCCCATGGAGACTGAACATAGGCATGCCAATATGTATTTTCCCAGATATTTGACACATTGAACCCATGTGGATTAAATGTGGGCATTCCCATAATTATATGCCCAGCTATTTGGCATACGGGTCCCATGCAAATTAAATATGGGCATGCCCATATTTAACTGCCCAGGTCTTTAGCATGTGGGCCCCATGTAGATAAATATGGGCATGCCAATATGTATTTTCCCAGATATTTAGCACATGGAACCCATGTGGATTAAATTTGGGCATTCCCATAATTATATGCCCAGTTATTTGGCATATGGGTCACATGCAAATTAAATATGGGCATGCCCATATGTAACTGCCCACATATTTGGCACATGGGCTCCATTTGGATTAAATATGGGTTTCCCATATTTACTTTCCCATGTATTTGGCATATGGGTCCCATGTATATTATATGTGGGCATACCCATAAGTATTTTCCCAGATATTTGGCACATGGGCCCAATACAAAATTAATATGGGCATACCCATATTCAACTACCCAGGTCTTCGGCATTTGGGCCCTATGTAGATAAATATGGGCATGCCCATATGTATTTTCCCATATATTTGGCACATGGGCCCCATGCGGATTAAATGTGGCATTTCCATATTTATCTGCCCAGGTATTTACCATATGGGGCCCATGTACTTTAAATATGGGCATTCTCATATATATTTGCCTATATATTTGGCATATGGGCTCCATATGGGTAAACCATGGGCAAGCCCCATATGTGATTGCCCAGACGGATCCCATAAAGGAAAAATATGGGGTAGCCCATAAGTGTCTCTTATACACATCTAGATGTGTATAAGAGACAGGGGGGGGGGTTATCTCGACTGACTCGACTCGATAATCTCAATTTTGGAGGTCAAAAGGTCATCAACCAAAGATAACGTCTACAAAACTTCTGAGATACAGGATTGCTGCTCGCTGTCTGATTTTTAAAAAAACACATTGCCATGCTAAAACTTTTAAAACGACATATGTATTATTTGATTTCGCTGCAGGAATAATAAAAGTGTTAGGCCCTATTTGAATTCGAGTTACATACTGTGAACCCATGTCAACTCGGTCCCAATTTACTGTGTACGGTATTTATTGAATATTTACCAAGAGATTTAAATGCAAAGCCAAAATTAAAGTGTTTTTCAATCGTTGCCTTTGTTATTTCTTTTCATTTACATGCACTTACAATAATTAAAACTGCATTAATAAAAATAATATTAATAAAAATTATACAAAGGTGTATAGGCCTAGAATAACTAATGATAATAACGATATATACTTGGGGCCAAAAGTTGACTTGGGGTTGGTTGATATGGGGCCGAGTTGACATGGTGCCTTGTTGATTTGGGGCCGAGATGACTGGGGCCGCTAATTGACTTGGGGCCGAGTTGACCTTCCGCCTAGAATTACTAAAAATTAAGGCAGGGAATTTGGATTATAGGCCTAATATAGTATACTGTAGGTGCTTCTTGATTACAAGGCTTAGGCTAAGTTAATTAATGGCGAAATTATATATGGTTATTTAATTATTATTATTCTTATTAATATTATTATTGTTGTTATTATTTAATATTAATCACATTACAAGGCTTAGGCCAAGTTCATTAATGCTGGAGTGATATATTTAATTTTAATATTTTTTTACTCCCTTCCCATTTCATTTTAATTTTTTTCCCCAAAATTTCAGTCAATGGCATGCGAAGCGTGACTGTTGTGTCAGGCCTAGGAACCTAGGGGCCTAGTCTGGCGGAAAGTGGGGGAGGGGGGCTAGCAGGTAGGACCACTCAGCTTGAAACTAGGCCGTTCCACTAGGCCCACTAGTTTAGCCTCTTTTGCTCTAGCATTTGATAGGAATGTACCTATTTACCACTGCTACTATAGAAGGGGGTACTAGCTGTTGTTGTACATTTGATAACAAACAACAAGAAGCTCACAGTTAGTTACAAACGTAGCCTACATCCCATAAATCGGTAAGATTTCATAGGCCTGCCGTAAACATTATATAAGAACAGAACAGTACAGTAAAGGTAATCTAATAGAATACTCGAGCGTCACGACATTGCGAAGTGCCTGCTCTTGTTCGTATATCAAACTCGAGTCGAATCAATCTGAGACGACCCGAATGGAGTTTCATGCAAATGTTTCGTACGGAAAAAAAATCGCACCCTGTTGTATGTTTCGTCATTGTTGTTATATATATCAGTCATCTACTACAACTAGCAAGGCCAAAGCCAACGGACAGACCCACCACCACCTTGCTCGAGCCTGTTTCATTTCAACACCACCAGTTAGAAATCTGCACGACATTATCGACACATTTGGCATTTTGGAAAAATTCACAACCTTGCTGATAAACATAATTTGCTGGCTTTTAATGGGTGAACTCAATAGTGGCTGAAGTTGAGCAGTGCCAACCTATCCTACTACAATTGAGGATCCTTCAGCATATTTTATTGTGTTCCATAATTGATTAGTTGCTCATGTACAACTAATTCTATATGAGTGATGGTGCCATAAATGTTTAGTCAGTCAATTGGATCAACCCATCTAACCAGGACACACCGAACAATACTACTGACCGAGACCCTGTATCCAGAACAATAATTCACTACAACAATTTTGTATCACAGAATACTTGGAAAGCTACACTGTACAGTAAACTCACTTAACAGCAGTTGACTTCCATAACTGCAACTTCTGTGCGAGGCAGAGGGCGTTATACAGGTATTTGAATTGTGGAAACTCTCTGTTGACTTGGACAACATGTTCAATAAGCAGCAATCTTGCCCATATCCTGGACTAGAAGCTAGGCTACTGGCCTCTTTGTTCTTTTATATTCAGCACTTCTGATTTTTGAATGTATTTTTAATTATTATTCCTTGTAATTGTTATTCTTATTACTATGATTGATTGACATATTGAGTTAAATAATACCCTGTATTTTACTTTGATAACAATATAACATTGGCTTTTACATCGGTAAATGTTACTTTCGTCATCATAATTAGCAATAATGGAGCCTTATGCAAATGAGTTTTCACTGGTCCTGTTAAGTTCTAGTGTTAGCACTGGAAAGAAAAGAAGTCACGCCATGCCATGGTGCGCCCTCAGGTGGCGGCCGCTCTCTTCTTGGCAGCATGGCTGTTCATCTGCGTGAATGTCACGTAAATAAATTCCTTCTATAGTTCAATCGTGTCCGTCGTTGGTTTTAGGTGTGGTGTATTTTCCTAATTAATGGCGTAAAAAAAATCCTTGTAATTGTACCACTTAACTTCAAAATAAGTTGTTTTGCTATTTTAAAAAATGGTCGAATATTACGAAAGTAATTTTAGGTGACTTAAAACTTTCATAAATGAAGAGGGCGCCCTCAATTTACCTAAACATGGCTTAATCTCAAAAAGTGAAAAAAAAAAATTAGTTAAGTCGTTTTGCTGTGTCGGGGCATATGAGGACCATTCAAAGGAGAATGTCTCGGTACAGATATACCAACAACTGATCTATTGATTTAAATGACACTTTATGGAAAGTCTAACCAAGTTACCAGAAAGAAAGTTGGGTGACGATCCAGATTCAGGTTGCAATTTTTAAGAGTTATTTAAATTGCTAACGTCGCAGACCTAAATATCTCAAAAACTCGCCAATGGATATAAATGAAACTTGACATGATTTGTCATGGTCCAAAAAAGAAAAATTACATGTTGGTGAAAAGTAGGGTGTGAATATGCAGACTATTTAAATGGAAACGTTTCAGACCAGATATCCAAAAACTCTCGACTGATCTGAATGACAATTTCTGGAAAATGTTACCATGTTACAACGAAGACATTATTGAACTTAAGTGACGATCCAGGTTCGGGTGTGAATTTGAGGGTCATATAAAGTCCCAGGCCTAAATATCTCTAAAAAGGTATCGATGGATCTAAATAAAACTTTGTAGAACACGGTCAAGTTTCAATATAAAATAATGTTGGTGACGATCCGAAGTAGGGTCTAGATCTCCATTCCGCAAACGTTTTAGCCCACAGTCCAAATTAAACGTTAAGCACTCAGGCGCGACCCATCGCACCTGAAAACCTAAGGACTTTAAACCGTAGGCCCAGTGAACGCATTTGGCTTGTGTGCATTTTAAAGAACCCAGTAAATTCTTCGAGAAGAGTAGGTTATTACCCCGGTGTATTGATCCATTCAGTCCCATGTCCATTGCAGATATATGCCACATAGGATGGTGATTAAGTTCACTTATTAGCATATCCTTGGCGCTCGTGCCTAAAAAAAATGAAATGAAGTTATTACAGACGTTTTACTACAAAAATTTTTTTTTTAATTTGCTGCCAGAAATATATGAATTTTTTTCACAGCAGTACTGTACTGGAAAATCCATTGGGCTTAATCGACTGGTTCACTTCGTTGACTACGAATTTTCGTTGACTACGTATTATTTTCATTTGACTGTTCGTTAAATAGACTTCGTTGACAATGAAAATTAACATAAACCAGAGTGCGAGTTATCTACGTGACCAAAAACAAACATGGCCGATTGGTGAGTTTATAAACGACATTTGCGTTAATATAACTTAGATTAAATTTCATAAAGTAAAAATTATAATATTTACCCACATTGGGTCAAAAAATAATTGTAGGCTAACAGAATTCAAATACTGGATGAAAATATTTTTTTTTTTTACGAAAAACCCTTACTACCACAAGTTGAAGCAATCTTGATATATTTTTCCTATCTTTTTGCACTATTTTTTTTCTGGCCGTCACTTTGGTCACTTCCCATGCTTAGCATTTTTCCGTGCTTTGTCGAAGCATAAGCCAAATATCAAGGATGTGCCTCCTAATATCTAGTGTCAATCTATGGTGGGGTGTGAGTGTGAGGACCAATTAAAGTGATTTAAGGTCAGTTGGTCTGAATGAAACTTACGGAAAAGTGTAGTCAAGTAACAAGGAAGAAATTTGTATGTGTTAGTGACGGTCCAATGAAGGGTGTAAATTTGAGGGTATTTTCAATCTTTGAGGACCCAGAATATCTCTCTTAAATAAACCAATGGGTCTAAATGAAACATTCTATAATACTTTGTAAAGGTCTTGTTAAAAAAATGCTTAAATTTTTGTGACGATCCGCTGTATGGTGTGGATCTGAGGACAATTTAAAGGAAAAATTCCCAGACCACATACTTCAGAAACGGTTCCGGTTCAACTGATCTGAATGAAACATTGGGAAAAAGTTTAACTAAGTTACAAGGAAGAAATTATTATGTGCTGGCGACGAATCGGTCAAGGATGTAAATTTGAGGGTCATTTCAATTTTTGAGGTTCCAGACCCAAATATCTCTTAAAAAAAATCTATGGGTATAATTTAAAGCTTGTATAACTGTTTGTCAAGGTCGAGTTAAGAAATGATTACATTTTTGTGACGATCTGGAGTAGGGTGTAGATCTCAGGATCATTGAAAGGAAAACGTCTCAGACCACTTATTTCGAAAACAAATCAACTGATCTCAATGAAACATTCGGAAAAAGTTTAACCAAGTTACAAGGAAGATAGTATTTTGTGTTGGCGACGAGTCAGTCAAGGGTGTAAATTAGAGGGTCATTTAATTCTTTGAGATCCCAGACGTACATATCTATAAACAGTTTTCAATGGGTGTAAAAGTAACTTTCTATGATAGTTTGTAAATGTCCAGTAAAGTAATGACTGAATTTATGTGATCCTGCGTAGGCTGTGAATATGAAGACCATTTAATGGAAAACGTCCCAGACCAGAAAAGCCCTATGTTCTGTTGTTCAAACAGACATAGTCTAGTTTTGATTTCCTTTGTCTTCGTTCGTATTAAATTTCAACAGTCTGAAGAGATATTCAACCCATCAAATTTATTTCGCAACCCAAACATTGGTCGCGACCTATAGGTTACGGAACGGTGTATTAGGCCACCCAGAAGGTGATGGTCAGCATGTTGAGTTTTACCTGGATTTTTGGATGATGTAGGCGATTTTGTGTCATTGTCTTAATCGAAAAGATGAAAAATTTAAATATAAAAGAAATCAAAGTTATATAAAAAAAAATACATATAACTATTTCGAGGGAACGAAATAATATTTCGAGGGAACGAAACAATATTTCGAGGGAACGAAATCATTTCGCGGGAACGAAATATTAATTCGTTCGAACGAAATAAAATAATATTATTATTATTATCATTCCCCGAAATAATATTCCGTTCCCTCGAAGTATTATTTCGTTCGAACGAAACATTATTTCGTTCCCTCGAAATGATTTCGTTCCCTCGAAATATGATTTCGTTCCCTCGAAATATTATTTCGTTCCCTCGAATTATTATTTCGTTCCCTCGAAATGGTTTAATATTTTCTTTAACCATGGCCCTTTAGGGGCTCCGTAGTTTTCTAAATGTTTTATTTATTTTTAATTTTTATTATTTTATTCATTTTTGCAATGTGCTTTCCTTATTTTTCCTTCTTTCTTTCTCTCAATACCATAGGGCTCCCTGCTTGGGAGAGCTGCCCCCTACCCCACGTCGAGGAGAAAAAGCACAATTCGTCTGGGAGGAACACAATTTTTATGTATTGTCAACATATTTGTCAAAATTGTCAAAATTAAAAAAACTGTCAAAACCTTTTAATCGAAGCTCGACCACACCAACTTTGCTTTCGTCGAGGAAATCTGACCACTCGACCCCCTAGCCGGGGACCTCGGCACATCCCCCTCCCCCCGTCGGGCAAATCCTGGCGCCACCACTGACGAAAAGCTGACGCCGAAGGAGCTGTGGGCGTACCATACAGGAAATATTTCGAGGAAACGAAATAATATTTCGAGGGAACGAAATAATATTTCGAGGGAACGAAATAATATTTCGAGGGAACGAAGTGATATTTCGAGGGAACGAAATAATATTTCTAGGGAACGAAATAATGTTTATATGGAACGAAATAATATTTGAAGGAACGAAATAATATTTCGTTCCCTCGAAGTATTATTTCGTTCGAACGAAACATTATTTCGTTCCCTCGAAATGATTTCGTTCCCTCGGAATATTATTTCGTTCCTTCAAAATATTATTTTGACCGTCCCTTTAGGGGCTCCGTAGTTTTCTAAATGTATTTATTTTTAATTTTTATTATTTTTTTCCAATGTGTTTTCTTTTCTTTTCCTTCCTTCCTTCCTTCCTTCCTTCCTTCCTTCCTTCCTTCCTTCCTTCATTTCTTCCTTTCTTTCTTTCTTTCTTTCTTTTCTTTCTTTTCTTTCTTTTCTTTCTTTTCTTTCTTTCTTTTCTTTCTTTTCTTTCTTTCTTTCTTTTTTAATAAAAGTGATTTTAAAATAATACCAGTAGCATAGAGGCAGGCTCAGGTCGACACGGAACTTAACTTAACTCAAATCAACTCGTCGACAAGAGAGCCCCGCTCAACTGAAAGGAACTGACCGCAACTGAAGGAACTGACAGTCGCACATATTTGTCGACATGAGTCAAGTTGAGTTGAGTTGAGTTTAGTTCCTTTCAGTTGCCCATGTTTAACTTTTTGCGGAACTGTAAGGAACTGAAAAAAATGCTGATTCGGAACTCAAAGGAACTGAAAACGTTGATCCTGATATTAATCGTAATCAAGATGCATTAACTGAAAAAAGATATATTACAATGTTTTGTTAATGGCGGATGACTTATTCTTTGTTTTAAAAAATATAGGCCTTTCAGTTGCTCAAGTTAAGTTGAGTTGAGTTGAGTTCCTTTCAGTTCCGTGTCGACCTGAGCCTGCATTAAAAGAGAACTAGCAAAATGATATTTTGTTCTAGAGAGGTTTTTGATATGCCATTAATAATAGAATCAACCTTAAAATCGTTTTTTTGGCTTTTTTTAATGAAGTTATAGGCGATTATATACGATTTTACCATGACGTCACTGGCGAAAAGTAACAAAAGATCGTGTAAATAGCGCCGCGTAGGGTATCCGCCGCGTACGATGACTTATTCTTTGTTTTAAAAAATATAGGCCTTTCAGTTGCTCAAAGTCGACATGAGATTAGTTTCGTTGAGTTGCGCAGAGCGCTCATGCCGACGAGTTAAGTTGAGTTGAGTTGAGTTCCTTTCAGTTCCGTGTCGACCTGAGCCTGCATTAAAAGAGAACTAGCAAAATGATTTTTTGTTCTAGAGAGGTTTTTGATATGCCATTAATAATAGAATCAACCTTAAAATCGTTTTTTGGCTATTTTTTTTTTAATAGTATAGGTGATTATATACGATTTTAACATGACGTCACTGGCGAAAAGGGTAGCCGCCGCCTACGATCTTTGCGTGCATGCTGTAACAATCACAATTTACAGCCATGGTTACAGCATACACGCAAAGATCGTACGCGGCGGATACCCTACGCGGCGCTATTTACACGATCTTTTGTTACTTTTATTAATAGTCCACCAGAAATACGGATTTGAAGCACCGAAGTTGGACATAATTGCAACAAAACGTTTTTTTATGAATATATATAGTTAAATTTTATATCTACAACATACAAAAAGTTTACCAAAATATACCCACGGGAAAGGTGATTTTTATAGCAAAGAAAACTGAACTATTTCACTGGGCTTAAAAAACACCTTTATGTACGTCCTATTTTGGTAAACTTTTAGTATGTTGTTTTACATATAATTAAGTTTATATTTAGGCCATAAAACGTTTTGTTGCAATTTTGTCCAGTCAAATCCGTATTTCCGGTGGACTATAACAACTTTTATATTCTCGATCTTCAGATGTAGTATGGTCGTAGATATGGCAAACTTTTTTTGTACCTTGTTTAGCGGACATCTCGCCCTCTAAAATGATGATTCGAATAAAACAAATTTATATTTGGCCAATTAGCACACTCACCGCCACGAAATATGGAAATTTCAGAAGGAAAAAATGTTGCTTTATTTTTATTTTTTGGGCCTACCATGTCGTTTAATACGACAAATAATAAATTTAAAGTGTTAAAAATGATGTATATCGCAGGATAAAAGATGGAAATGGAAAACAGATAGGAAAATTCATAACTGTGAGTGAGGGGACACAATCTTATAAATATTTGCTCTATATTTGGGGTTTACATTTCTTCTAATAAAAAAAAAATACAAAAGCAAAAAAAAAAGAACAAAGTCATTCTAATCTAAAAGAACAATTGGATTGCACACTGTCGAAAAAAATATATGATCATGCTAAGGTCTGCTAAGATAAGCTTATCCGACTTTAAAGTTCCCCCTCCCGCCCGTTCATTTTTTTTTTATCTAGTGATGCTAAATCAATAGAGAAACGTTGGTCCCTGAAAAAGGTCACGAGAGCCCGGATTTTCACTACAAAATAAGAAAGAAAGGGGGAAAGAAAAAGGTAAAAGGAAAAGAAATGAAAATCGTAAGACAGAAAATGAATGGAAAGGAAGCATAAGAAAGAAAAGGAGAGACTAAAACAGAAAATGAAACATAGAAATAAAAGGAAACATAAGAAAGGGAAAAAAAGAAGAAAAAGAAACATAAGAAAGAATAGGAAAAAGATAAGGAAACATATGACAAAAAAGGAAAGTGTAAGAAAGAGAAAGAAAAGAAAAGGAAATATCGAAAGACATTGGTATAACTGTGGTTAAAAAATGAGAAGGTAAAGTAATAAAATGATGAGTCTTGTTACATTTTCTTCCTGTGATTTGTATCTTGTTTTTTTTTTTTTCCTCTACTGCTTGTTTCACACTGCCCAGCACGTATTTAGGTGGAGATGTCTGCGCTTTACAAATCTTTATTATTATTATTATTATTATTATTATTATTATTATTATTATTATTATTATTATTATTATTATTATTATTATTAATAGGCATTATTAAAAACACTATATTCAAGCTTAAAAAAATTATTTCACTTTTGTATTAGTAATATTGCGACTACACTATTGTGAGTGGAAATAATATCAGTCTATTGTCAAATAAAGTGAAATCACCTCGATCTGACAAAATAACGTAAAATTATCCGCCATACATATTGACATCTTCTTGCAACTTTATCGTTCAAGAGCGAGAACAGCTTAGTGAAAGTGTTTCACACTGACATTAGCTGTTTTTAGGTCATTTTTTGTCTTTCTACAGTCATATCTAGCAAATACTTGTCGAATTTTTGTATTCCCTTCTGCATTTGGAAGGCAATTCTTTTCTGATTACTTTAGTATTTGTTTCAATTGTATTGCTTGAAAAGTCACCGTCATTTTTCACTTTTCTATTGGTGCTATGCTGACCGCCCACCGCGCGTAGAGGCTGCATTTTGACCTCTTTCTAGTGACTTCGTTTAAATTACCATTTCGGCTGTCCACCAATCAAATATCGTGTTGTTCATTCCCCCAAGTAAACGGAAAGCTGAATATTCATAGATTCTTCACATATACAATATATAAATTGCAATTGGATGAAAAAAATCACCATCAAAACACTAATTTCAATATGATTGAACAATCATGTCTAGGCATTATGCCCGCAAAAATGCGAAGCTTTGGTATAGCCTTCCGCCGCCATTTCGGCTGTACACCAATCAAATATCTTGTTGTTCATTCCCCAGTAAACGGAAAGCTGAATATTCATAGGTTCTTCTTATATAAAATATATTTATTTATTTAAACAATATTCTGTGAGGGTGGTCCATCCAGCCTGAGCTGATCAATTGGGACCCTCAGTACATACAATTAGAACATAAGTATAAAAATTAAACTTGATCTTTAACATAAACAAATAAATTAAATTAAAAGAGAATATGAATTGACATTGGATGAAAAAAAAAATCACCATCAAAACACTAATTTCAATATGAATGAACAATCCTGTCTAGGCATTATGCCCGAAAAAATGCGAAGCTTTGGTATAGGCCTCCGCCATTGTAAGAGGTCTGGGAGCCCTGGCCTTAACAAAAAAATAAAAATAAAATAAAATAAAAATAAATTAACAAATTGGTTCGTGTGGGAATCGAACATACAAACTCCAGCTTTGCTATTCATTATCCACCACACCATTAACTAAACCGCCTTAAAAAAATGGTTTGTGTGAGAATCGAACACACAACCTCCAGTTTTCTTGGAGCACGGCCCATTTTTGACACCATGATCATGCGTAATATTAACCTGCAGTGTATATATACGATGATTTTTTTTCTAGTAGGAACAGAGTTGACTAACTGGTACTTGGTGTGGTACTAGGTTTATCGCATTTATGGCTTAGGGGTCGCGGTTTACCTCCCTCTGTTTAGTCATGCTAGATCAGGGGTAATAAACTCGGCGATCGTGGGTTCGATTCCCACATGGGGCAAGTTTTTTTTTTTAAATTTTTAAATTTTTTAATTTTAAGGTCACACGAGCCAGTTTTTTTTTTTAAGGCGGTTTAGTTGATGGCGTGATGGTGGATAATGAATAGAGATGGAGGTTGTGTGTTCGATTCCCACACGAACCAATTTTTTTCCCTTTAAGGCAGTTTAGTTGATGGTGGATAATGAATGTATTGTACTCGTTGATGACGTCGCGAAATAACAACAAACAACAACGTGTCATGTCCGAGCCTAGGCCGTCATGGAAGCTCACTGGCTCCTGTGTAATTCATGTTGAGCCAACTGCAGACGAAAACGTTACAATCTTTTCAGAGATAAGATGGAAGAAAGTTTCAGACAGTGCCCATCAATGGAAGGATTTTAATACTGAGGAATGGAAGTTAGCGAAGTCCTTGGCTTGCTTAACCGTTTTTCTTCGATCGTCGCTTCCAACCGTCTAGGCGCGTCTAGCCTAAAGAGGGCCTACATAGCAGGGCGAGATCCATGAAAAGTCGTATAAAGATGTGGGTTACCCACATCTTTATATTTGCACAAGTAATTAGAATTGTTTATTGAGCAGGTTAATAAAGAATTGTACTACATTTGGCTGATGCATATGAACTTCTATGTAGAGACATAATTTCATTATTTTCTTTCCAAAAATCTTAATAAACGTTAACTAGCACCTCATATCGACTTTTGAATGGTGAAAATCGGCTCAGTATAACCCATTTTACCGATTACAAATTTTAAGTTAATAGAACATACTGCTGTTACATCTTCTAGTTTTCCCCCCACCGTTGTATTTAGGTACACGCTACAGTACACACAATGAGCCTACAACTTATGGAACGCCGAAAGGACAAATTACAAGTGGCGCAGTGCAAAAGTCAAGTGGCACAGTGCAAAACTAAATTGGCACAGTGGAAAACTAAAGTGGCGCAGTGCAAAACAAAAGTGGCGCAGTGCAAATCCAAATGCGTGTGCTGCTACTTGACTTCTGCACTGTGTTGATAGTGTAATAAATAAGGCCCTCTATAGGCAAGTAATATGATAAGTCTATAGTGTGGTATGGGCGTTGTCCACAAAGAACAGAGGACTTACAACTTTGGAGTAGTGAAGACCAATAAATTTAGAAGCTCATTAGATGTAGTATTGTGTATTGATTATTGTCATACAACAAGCAACACATGGTGTCAGAAGAAACCCAGTGAAGCTAGTTTCATATGTAAATGTTGATCTTGCTACAGGTACAGTAGCTGCATTAAATTGTGGTGAATGGTTTGCCCTATCTTGTCTTGATTTTAAATATTTACTTTGTATACTAGCAGGAGCCAAGTTTTGTTGCTTCAACTACTATTTTTCCGATTTTGTTAGTGTAAGTAGCTTTTCATACTTTTTAATATCATGGCTGAGAGTGAGAATCCTAGTATGAACTGGGCCAGTCCTGATTTCGTTAAGGAGTTCAATAGGTTTAGACAACACTGTCAGTTTACTTTTGATGGTCCTCTCGCAGCTAAAACTGAGCTGGAAAAAGTAAACTACCTAATGACATATATAGGTGATAGGGGCAGGAAAATATTTTCCACATTCCAATGGACCCCAGGTACACCAGCAGCAGGGGGAAACCCAGCTGTACCAGCTGAAAACGAGATCCTTTCGGGTGTTTTGAGCAAGTTTGAAACCTATGTGGCTCCGAAGAGAAATGTAATTAAAGCTACTTTAGAATTTAACAAAAGATCTCAGGGTACAACTGAGTCTTTTAGTACATTTTTGACTGATCTAAGAGTGTTAGTAAAACGGTGTGATTACCAAGATGAAGAAAGAATGTTAAGAGATGCTATAATTTTAAGAAAAAGAGACCAAAAAGTTCGAGAAAAGTGTCTCGACTTGGGGGATGAACTTACCCTGGATAAAGCTATAAATTTAGCACTAAATTATGAAACCTCCCAGGCCAGTTTAGTTGCTATGGATCGATCGGAATCTGTAAGCGCAATAAACAAAGGGAGACGAATAGTAAAAGGTCAACCTAAGGGTCAACAGGGCCAGAGTAGACAACTGAAGTGCGGCAGGTGTGGGACTAATCACCAATATGAATCATGTCCAGCCTATGGTACAATATGCTCAAAGTGTAAAGGTAGAAACCACTGGGCCAGTTATTGTAGAAGTAGGCCTAGGTCAAGTTTTAAAAGCAGAGCAACTAAAGGAAGTAAAAAAGTAAACGAATTACTACAATCTGACTCAGATGAGGATGAATTCCTAGTTGATGTAAACATTTTAAGTCTTAATAGCAGTAAGACAAAGTGGATTGTGCCTATTAAATTTCAAACTTGACACAGGTGCTCAAGTCAATATTCTCCCTAATGTAACATACAGAAAGCTACAGAAACACCTCCTATAGTACATACTGATGTTAAGCTAAGGGGATATTCTGGTGCAACTATACCCGTTGTAGGTATGTGCAAAGCGAATGTTGTATATAAGGATGCATCTCAGTTGCTAACATTTCTTGTAACTGCAGAAAATGATAATAAATATCAGCCAGTGCTTTGTCTAAATGCTTGTCAAAAGTTAAATTTGATTAAAGCAACTTGGAATATTCAAGTTGATTCACTAAATGTAAATAACATTGTAAATAAGTACAAAATTGTTTTTCAAGGTCTTGGCTGTATGCCAATGAAGCATAACATTCACATTGATAAGTCTGTTACTCCAGTCCAAAATGCGTGCAGAAAAGTGCCGTTTAAATTGAGAGACAAAGTAGAGAAGGAGTTGAAACGTATGACAGACTTGGGAGTTATTGAAAAAATAACCCAGCCAACGGAATGGGTTAATAATATGGTAACCGTAGCAAAGAAAAATGGGGATATACGACTCTGCCTAGATCCCCGAGATTTGAACAATGCAATTCAACGTGAGCACTTCAAGTTACCATCAAGAGAGGACATAATGGCTGAGTTTGCTAATGCGAAAATATTCAGCAAATTAGATGCTGCTTCAGGTTTTTGGCAGATACCTCTTGATGATAAAAGAGCAAAATTGACATGCTTCATTACACCATTTGGACGTTACATCTACAAAAGGCTGCCATTTGGATTAAACATGGCCCCAGAAGCCTATCATAAAAGAATCCATGAACTTTTCGAATGTATCCCTGGAGTTAATACAATGATGAATGACATCATAGTATGGGGTACGACCCGAGAAGAACATGATGCTAGACTAGAGCGGGTGCTAATAACCGCAGTTAAAAGTAACCTTAAACTCAAAAAAAAAAATGTGAGTTTGGAGTAGACAAACTTGTATTTCTGGGCGACCTAATTACATCTGCTGGAATCAAGCCTGATCCTAGAAAAGTGAGTGCCATTGAAAACATGCCTAGACCAGAAAATAAACAAGAATTACAGAGATTCCTAGGAATGGTAACATTCCGTGCAAAGTTTGTTCCAGATCTTTCAAGCATCACTGCACCACTACGAAACCTGACAAAAGATCAAAATGAATGGATGTGGGAAGAATCACAAGAGAATGCCTGGATATAGGTGAAGCATATGCTTACGACCAGTCCAGTATTGAAGTTTTATGATCCCAATCGTCAATGTAAAATTTCGGCTGATGCATCAAAAGATGGCATAGGTGCTGTCCTACTTCAGAAACAAACCAATGATGCATGGGCACCAATCGCGTATGCCTCTCGAGCAATGATATCGGCCGAGACTCGATATGCTCAGTTAGAGAAAGAGTGTCTGGCATTAACATTTGCCTGTGAAAGATTTCATCAATTCCTGTTCGGGCAAAGCGTGATTGTAGAGACAGATCATAAACCCCTGGTTTCAATATTCAAAAAACCTCTAGCTGATGCAAAGCAAAAGCAAAACTTCGCTTGCAAAGGATGAGAATCCGATTGCAGAAATACGATATAGCTATTGTATATACCCCAGGCAAGGACCTGTGGGCAGCTGACGCATTATCAAGAGCTGTTGACGGAACTAGACCCGTTGCGACAGAGCAGCAGTTTGAAGAAGATATAGAAGCGTATGTTGACATGCTACATAGCTCACTACCTGTGGTAACAGCACAGATGATAAATATCAAATCTGCTTCTGATGCAGATGACACGATAATTCAACTGCGACAGATAATCAAAGATGAATGGCCAGAAAAGAGACACAAGTGTCCGCAAAAAGTGCGAAACTTCTTCAACTACAGGGATGAACTATCAGTAGTTGATAACATGGTTCTTAAAGGACATAGAATTGTTATACCAGACCAATTGAGAGTACAGATGCTTCAGCAGCTGCACAAAGGTCATATGGGAATGGAAAATGCAAAAGAAGGGCAAAATAAGTAATGTTCTGGCCAAATATAAATAAAGATATAGAAACAACGGTTTTGAAATGTGAAACTTGCCAGAAATACAAACCACGGCAACAATCAGAACCATTGATACAATGTCCAGTATCAGAGATACCCTGGACGAAAGTGAGCGCTGACCTGTTTGAGCTGAATGGGAAAGAATATGTTACAATTGTTGATTACTATTCCCAATACATAGAGATTTGCCAGCTCAACAAAATCACCTCAAATTCAGTGATAACAGCTTTGAAGTCAATATTTTCAAGACATGAAACCCCAGTGGAGCTATTTACCGATAACTTGTCCGCAGTTTACAAGTGGTGAATTCAAAAACTTTACCAATAAATGGAACTTTAAACATGTAACTTCGAGTCCCCATTACCCTCAATCTAATGAAAAAATATGAAAACCTTGCTAAAAGAAAGTCACTGAAAGCAAGCAGGATTTCTATGAAGCACTACAAGTGTACAGATCTACTCCTTTAGAGCACGGAGTTTCACCTGCTGAACTCCTATTTAATCGAAAAATAAGGTCAAATGTACCTATTATGACCGAAATGTTAAAGCCTGCTAATAAAGACATAAAACAGGCTAAAGAAAAGTTAAAGCAAAGACAAAAGTATAACTACGATAAGAAAAGCAAACAATTGCCACCACTTAAAGTGGGGGAAAAAGTAAGAGTACAAGATTTTAGAGACAATAATTGTCTGTGGGACAAAACCGGCTATGTTGTTAAGATTTTACCATGTAGATCATATCTAGTTAACATAGACCAGACTGGTGAGGCCTTACGACGTAACCGAAGACATGTGTTGAAAGTAATATCTGATGAGACAGACGATGACGACGACAACGATGATGATGAACCACCAGTAACTAAGACTAAACCCCAGCGACCTCAAAGACAAAGACAACGACCAAGATACTTGGATGACTATGAGACTTAAACTTAATTACCATCACTAACAAATTATATACCAATAACTGATTGGAAGAGAACAGTTCCTATGATATTCAGTTTTTTAATGAATTTTGTAGTTTAGAATATTCCATACATATACCTTTTATAGTAGTAGAATTAACTTTGTGCTAGGAATGGTTTTACAATCTAAAGGGGAAGGATGTGTTGATAGTGTAATAAATAAGGCCCTCTATAGGCAAGTAAATGATAAGTCTATAGTGTGGTATGGGCATTGTCCACAAAGAACAGAGGACTTATAACTTTGGAGTAGTGAAGACCAATAAATGTAGAAGCTCATTAGATGTAGTATTGTGTATTGATTATTGTCATACAACAAACAACACATGCGCCACTTGACTTTTGCACTGCGCCACTTGACTTTCGGCGATATTGTATGGAACGCCAATTTTGGCATCAAAATTAAACTAAATAAAATAAATGAATAAAAAAATCAAGAACACATAATTAAATTTTTCTTAATAATTTCACAGCAAAATAACAACAGCACAAAAATTTGGGACTAAAACACAAATAGGAACGTTATGATCATAGGCATACTTGTCGTAGATACCGTAGCCTAGGCTTATCTATTCTATTCATCGTTACTAGTCGTGCGCTAGTCCAGTAGCTGCACGTAGCATGTTGTTGCTCCTGAGTGATTTAAAAACATAAAAGCTTCCGATATTTATATTGACCTTTTTAAACTGCTATACTCGCCTTTAAAATGCAGTCCTACATTCTGACTCTGGTCGTCATATCAACGATATTTTTACGCTTTGTAAATTCACCTGAACCTGAAGCTTGTCTACCCCTATCGTACTCTAGCGATGAGCTGCTTCGCCTTCGGCCAGGAGCTGCCGGCATTCCGCCGAGCGATGACGTCAAGAACCTATGCATCAGCCAAGGCTGCTGGCGGAAAACTCATCGGGGTCGAAGGGCGGGAAAGCGAGTACACAAACATTCCAACAGGTGTGCAGGTGCGAAGACACGGAATTCGCTCTCTGTGTGTTTGATGAATGCGAGATCTATTCGTAACAAGGCCGGTGAAATATCCGATTTTGTGGAGGAACATAGGTACGACGCCGTAATTATATGCGAGACTTGGCTTTATTGTGATGAAAAAGTAATTGAAACCGCTGTTACACCTAAGGGTTACTCGTTTATCCATACTGCAAGGAAAGGTAAGCGAGGAGGCGGAGTCTGAGTACTGTTTAAGTCAAATCTAGGATTTGAGCTTGTTGAGAAACAAACTCAGTCATATGAAAGCTGTGAAGTATTGTCGAAGGCATTGGCCGTAAGATTCATTGCAATATACCGACCCCCATCATCTAATACTAACAGTTTCATTAATGAATTTGCGTCATCTTTGGATTATTATTTACACTCCAGAAGATCGACAATATATCTCAGTGATTTTAACGTTCATTTATTGGACCCTCATGATGTCACGGCTTGTCAAGTAAAAGATATTTTGAATGCCTACAATCTTGTGCAACATATAGACAAACCGACTCATAAATTAGGCAATCTGCTTGATTTATTATTAACTGATAGTCACACCACGATTCATGATGTTAATGACCTTGGTTTCTTGTTTAGTGATCATTAAGTTATTGAGTTTAATGTTCTTGTTAATGCATCAGTACCTACTTCGAAGTTAGCACCTGATAACCGCATTAAATGTCGTAGCATTAAGAATATTGATATTGTTAAGCTCAATGATTGTGTTAGTGCTATGGGTACTAGCATAGTTAATGATGCTTTGTCACTGTCTGTAAATGACTTTACGTCATTAATGCATACTAATCTGTGTTCAATGCTAAATGATCTTGCCCCGATTAAGGACATTTTTGTTAGGAATAAAAACAATAATAAACCATGGTACTCCAATCACCTCAGAGAAAGTAAGAGATCTCTGCGTCGGCTTGAACGTCGATGGCGTAACACCAAATTAGATTATGATAAAGTATTATATATTACACAACTTAAGGTATTTAACAAAAAAACTAAAAGACACAAAAAACAGTTACATCACAAGTAAGATTAATGATTGTTCGGGAAATCAGAAAAAGTTGTTTAATTTTGTAAACAAACTAATAAAGGGCATCCCTAAAATTTGTTTTCCCTCTCATGAAAACCTCTCTCAGCTTGCGGAACAATTTTCAAAATTCTTTCATGATAAAATCATGAATATTCGTTTTCGTTTATCACAATTGCAGCTTTCTCCATTGTCTCATCCATCAAATGTTTCAATTGTAACTGCGCCACTGGAGTCACTGCACACTAACAATGCTTAAATGTTTTCTTCATTTGACACTGTTGACCATAATGCCATTGAGAAGTTAATTTTGTCCTCGTCATCGGCTACTTGTTCATTAGATCCCATCCCTACCAAACTTCTTAAATCTTGCAGAGCCAGTATTGCTCCAGCCATTGCTTCTTTAATCAATAAATCTCTTGAAACCGGCTCTTTTCCGGATAATCTTAAAAGTGCTGTAGTCACCCCTATTTTGAAGAAACCGTCTCTTGATCCCCAACAATTCCAGCATTTTAGGCCAATTTCTAATCTTCCTTATCTCGCCAAACTTATTGAAAAAGTTGTTTCCTTACAGTTAATCTCATATCTTACTCAATTTAATTTGTTTGACCCCTTTCAATCGGCATATAAGACTGGTCATAGTACTGAAACTGCCCTTGCTAAAATACACAATGACATTACTGTTGCTCTATATAGGAAACGGGTCGTTGCCCTTATACTCTTGGATCTTTCAGCGGCTTTCGACACTGTTGACCACAATATCCTACTTCACAGATTATCCTCACAGTTCTTCATTTCTGGTACGGCTCTAAACTGGTTTGCATCATATCTAATTAACCGAACTCAATCTGTAGAAATAAACAAAATTAGATCTGATCCCCAAATTATTGAATATGGAGTTCCACAAGGCTCAATTCTTGGCCCCCTTCTTTTTTCCCTTTACATATCCCCTCTATCCGAAATTATCAAGTCCCATAACCTTTATTATCACATTATTTTATGCTGATGATATCCAAATTTATAATGATTTTGATCCCTCTGACTCTGATTTCATTCAAACACGTCCCGAAACCTGCCTCCACGACATCCACAGTTGGCTGTCCAATAACATGCTTATGCTAAACGAAAATAAAACTGAATTCATCATCTTCGGCACTAATAAATCTTGCTCAATAATTAACATCAACTCACTCCATATTTTGGCTCATCTATCATTAAAACTTCCTCTACCATTTCCAACCTTGGCGTCACATTTGATGACAAGCTTTCCATGCAAAATTACATTGGTAAACTCATAAAATCTGTAAACTTTCATCTACGTAATATAGCACTTATCAGAAAATACTTATCAAAACGAACTACGGCTCTGATTATTCACGCTTTCATTTTCTCCCGACTTCACTATTGCAACTCTCTTTTATTTAACATTCCTAAAATCCAAATTAACAGGCTTCAACGACTACAAAACTCTGCTGCACGCATACTAACATTTACTAACAGACGCACTCATATAACCCCCATTTTACGTGAACTTCATTGGTTACAAATTGATGCCACAATTCAATATAAAATCCTTTTTCTGACTTATAAGTCACTGACTCTCAATCAACCCGCATACATTAATCAACTTCTTCCCAAATATGTGCCTGGCCGTTCCCTACGTTCATCTGATCTTAATTTAATTTCTGTCCCTCGCACCAACACTAAGACCTTCGGACACAGATCATTTTCATTTGCTGCAGCCACTCTCTGGAACGCACTACCACTTCACATTAAAAAATCAGCATCAATTCCTTTATTTAAAAAATCACTCAAAACGCACTTATTCCAACAATAACATGAAGCGCCACTGATAATTACTTCGGTTTTTTAAATGGCGCTATATAAGTTCTTACTTTATTATTATTATTATTATTATTATTATTATTATTATTATTATTATTATTATTATTATTATTACCGCTAATAAAGGCCTATAGCACAGTTGTCAGCCATGGCTACTAGAGGCAGATTAGAAGCTTTGGTAGTGATGGGTTATACAAATAAACAAATTGCTGAAGAAATGGAGGTAAGCGTAAGCACCATAAAAAGCCTCCGGCGTAATTTCCGATTAAGAAAGAGTGACCTTTCGAGTGATATAAGGGGTAAGTTTGAAAAAAAAAAAATCTGTTGCGTTTTGTTTCTACATCAGTGCTAGGCTAGTCGGGGTAGACTACTTATAGTTAGGCTATGCTAGGGTCAACCGACGGGGTAGCTAGTTAGGAAGATCGATTCAATAACATGCATTTTTCACATTGTATTATTACAGCTCAGATTGACATTTTCAGCATTTAAATTTATTAATTAGACCAATAACAGGCCTATATACAATAATAATTTTTTTGGCAAATCAAAAAATTAAAGGACACAGAATTGTTTTTTGACTCAAGTAGATTTCTTCCTCTTTTTCCTGTTTACATTTTGAAAGAATGTAAAATATACGGTTTTAAAGATTTTTTTAAACATTTTTCATAAATACAACTTCAATATTTAAATGAATATGATATTAATTTTATTGTGGTCTTAGTATGCGACAGCGATTTCTGATATTTATATATTGAAAAATAAATACTGTTTAGGCATTTTAATTATTCATATTACTGTGGCCTTTAATAATAATATAATGATAATAATTATAATGATAATAATAATAAATAATAATAATAATAATAATAATAATAATAATAATAGTTCATTCTTATGT
>NW_022713792.1:35548-37258 GCF_011630105.1 Anneissia japonica
TACACCAAGTTCTTCCCTTATAATTGTTATGTTGTGTAATAATAAACTATAGTTTTAAATTGTGAAACTTGTACATAAGGTATGCAGCTGTATATAGTTGTAAATGATAAAATAAATGTGAACTGGCTTGCTATACAATACCTTGAACTGCTGTAAATATGTGTATGAGAAGTGAAGGTAAACTCTGCGGGTATAAATCAGATATTTATCTTCGTATTTTCTCCTTATTAGATGTAGGCCGAATCGTTGGTTTTTGTATGAACGGGCTACTTTGAAAGCAAAGGTGATGAAAAAAGCTTCCTAAATTATGCCAGAGAGTTTCTACTAGTGTTCATAGATTAAGTGAGTGCGACTTGAGATCACTGTACATTCTTTTGGCCTAATATAACGGAAATTCCCTATTGTGTCAAACCTGTGCCGGTAGGCCTATTCCATTTGTCTTGACAGTGTGAAAATTATATAATACCGTATACTGACATATCAGTTTAAAAAAAAACACTGGTGTAGTGTGACAAAAATAATAATAACACTATCCTCTCGAAAATCTGTAATTTTAAAGTACTCAAAAAAATAAGGATTTCCTAATTAAACTAAGAGAATTGTTTCCAATAGGGTCTAGAAAACATTTTCAAAACAATTTTCAAGAAAATAAAACTGATTACAACTTACAATGCCCGAAGGAAGACTCGGAAACAATGATCACAAGACAATAAAAGGGTGGTAAAAATGGTCAACGGTTAGGTCTTAATAAATATAATCATTAACCGCAAGAGAAACATAACGATCTAAATAAAATGCCGCCAATGGTGTGACGTCATTGTTGAAAACGCAGTGAAGTTGGTGAGGCAACATTTATTATTTTGTCTTGAATATGAATTAAAATCCTATTACGGCACTAACGTATAAGCATGCAAATATTTCAGTAAGGGGCGTACCCATTATATTAAAAAATATATTCGAGAAGCAAATTTTCTCAGTTTTTAATTCAGAAGAAAAATTCTAGATTTCCTGGGAAAATTATTTTTTATTTTGGAAGAGGGAAACTGGCCTTTAAGATTGGATTTTAGGTAGACTTGGGAGGCCTGCTGAGTCATTGCGACATGTTTCCAAAAACAAATACAGTAAAAAATTTAAAATGCCACAACTACGAACTAATTAAAGGCAGTCTTCTGTCACATGTTCAATAATCGAGTTATTTTGTCCATAGTAGTAATAAAGCTTTATTTATTCACGAAAACATAACTCAACAACTTACATGTTTTTCATCATGGCCGTGATAAAAAAGAAAACAAAAAAATATAATATATCAAATTTACAAAGCATACACTATAAAGGAAAGGCTTAAATACAATATAACTAAATATGATATTTTGGATTTGCGTCAGGAGAATCAATTAGGGGGCCTATATGTATTTTGCCCAACCTGTCGTGAAAATATATTGAATACTCAGTGCGTGATTCAATATACATTTTTAAATCACATTTCTCAAGCAATAAAATATCTTCACGCACATTTGTATTTGTGGTATTTTGAAGTTGGTTCAACTATTGTGTACCTGGATTTGCGTTAGGGGGCGTTTTGTGTGCAATTTTGCCCAACCAGTCCTGAAAATGTACTGAATATTCCATGAGTGTAAAAACACTAGCAAAAAATGCTCTAGGCCTATACTTACTACTATTATTGAGGGTAATTGTTATTATCGTGATGGA
>NW_022713792.1:37367-37576 GCF_011630105.1 Anneissia japonica
TGATTTTAAGCAATGCAATTAACATTTATTTCCATACGAAATTTTTAAATTATCCTGTGGCGGATCCAGTAATTTGAAATAGAGCTGGGCCCAGAGAGGGACCTTTACAGATGGAGATGTATACGACCGAGGTAAGAAAATTAATGATTATGGCACCTCTAGTTGGTCGGAAATGGCACTCTCAGACTAAATTTGAATATAATTTTCAT
>NW_022713792.1:37659-46211 GCF_011630105.1 Anneissia japonica
TCCAGGTTTCCTATTTATAATCCACCATCAACTAAACTGCCTTAAAAAATTTAAAAAAATTGGTTCATGTGGGAATTGAACACACAACCTCCAGGTTTGCTATCATTATCCACCAATATCCATCAATTAAACTGCCTTAACATTTTTTTTTTAAACCTGGCTCGTGTGGGAATCGAACCAACGACCTTAAAAAAATAAATAAAAAAATAAATAAAAAACTTGCCCCGTGTGGGAATCGAACCCACGATCGCTGAGTTTACTACCCCTGATCCAGCATGACTAAACGGAGGGAGGTAAACCGCGGCCCCTAAGCCATACAAGCAATAAACCTAGTACCACACCAAGTACCTGTTAGTCAACCTACTAGAAAAAATTCTTCGTATATATACAATACAGGTTAATATTACGTATGGTCATGGTGTCAAAAAAAATGAGCCGTGGGCCAAGAGGGTTTATATTTTGTCTAAATATATATAATTAAATTTATAATCGATTTATGATTGTTACCATCTCCATAACTTACACACTTTTTTTAAATAGACAAAAATGTTGGAAAAATTCATTATGCAAATTAGAAAAAAATAGACCAATCATGTTATGGGATTGAATGTATTGTACTCGTTGATTACGTCGCGAATTGCGAATTAACAACAAACAACAACCTTTCATCTCCCAGCCTAGGAACCAATCAATTCGAGCGGATGCCACTTCGAGCGAAGGCCAATTCAAATTATCAAGTATTTCTAGTGACTAACGATTGAACCAATTGCATTAGACAGACTTCTACCAAACATGGGGTGTTCACAGGTTGAGATTAAAGGTCACAGTGGTTATCTCTTAAAAAATGACTGGGTTCATGTTCTATTGAACATAGTATCTCAAGTTACCCAGTCAGCAGCAGCTGACTGGGTTCTGTTTCTTAGCAGTTTCTTCTTTCTTTCTTTCTTTCTGTCAACATTTTAAAAGGCTACTAGTGGCAAACTACTGGACCGATTTAATTAAAACTTGGTCAGTAGGACCGGTGCCACCTCCCATTTATGAGTTGTTCACAACTTGTGGTCAAAGGTCACATAAGGGGCATTAGGGTCAAAAAACCAAAAATCGTATAAAAAACTACTTGTCTCACAAATAACGTAGCACAGTCTTGTCCTTTGCACATATACATTGGCATAAGGCAGAGTCTATAGGGTGTTCAGGGATAAGGGGTCAAAGGTCATTAAGGGGTAATTTTCATCTTTTTTCTGGCAACATTTCAAAACGCTACTAGTGCCAAACGGTTGTACCGATTTCAACCAAACCTGGTCAGTATAATCGGTGACACCTCTCATACATGGGGGTGTTCACTGCTTGGGGTCGAAGGTCACATAGGGGTCATTAGGGTAAAAAACTTTCAAAAATATGAATAAAAGACTTCTTCAGTCACAAATAACATAGCACAGTCTTGTCCTGGGCACATATGTATTGGCATAAGGTAGGGTCGTTATGGTGTTCAGCGATTTACGGTCAAAGGTCGTTAAAGGGTTATTCTTTTGTTCTCTATAGTAACATTTAAAAATGCTACTAATGGCAAACCATTGGAATAAATTCAATCAAATTTGATCATTAAGAACCGGTGACACCTCCAACAACCCAGTCTGGGATCAGGGGTCACATAGGGGTCATCGGGGTTAAATTTTCAAAATAGCCCAATTGAGCTCAAATTAACCAGGAATGATCATTAGGACCTTCTAAACACGAAAAAATACTCTTCACCCCCTATGTCAAAGTTCATAGGTTCAAAATGTTACTAACGGCAAACGAATAAACCAACAATCAAAGTTGATCATTAAGAACCAGTGACACCTTCTACACCCCTGTCTGTCATCAGTGGTTACATAGTGGTCATCGGGTCAAATTTTCAAAATAGCCCAACTGAGCTTGAATTTACCAGGAATGATCATTAGGGCCTTCTAAATATGAAAAACTACTCTTCATCTATAGGTAAAAATTCACAAGGGTCACTATAGTGAAAATTATCAAATATTGCTAGTGACGAACGATTGGACCAGTTGCATTAGAACATGGGGTGTTCACAGGTTGAGGTTAAAGGTCACAGTGGTTATCTCTTTAAAAATGACTGGGTTCATGTTCTATTGAACATAGTATCTCTAGTTATTATAATAATAATAATAATTATTATTAATATTATTATTAATAGGCATATTATATTATTATAAGGCCTATATTATTATTATTATTATTGTTATTATTATTATTATTATTATTATTAATAGGCATATATTATTATATTAATATAAGACCTATTATTATTATTATTATTATTATTATTATTATTATTATTATTATTAACAACACGATATTCAAACTTAAAACAATGATTAATTTAGTCTTTTTGCAAGTACACGACTTTTAAAATCAATCAAGAGATTTTTGCTTTTCTCACCTTTTTAACTTTGATTTTTGTATTAGTAATATTGCGACTACACTATTGTGAGTGGAAATAATATCAGTCTATTGTCAAATAAAGTGAAATCACCTCGACCTGACAAAATAACGTAAAAGTATCCGCCATACATGTTGACAAATCAAAAAAGCTCCAAAAAATACGAAATGGTTCTTCTTGCAACATTAACGTTCAAGAGCGAGAATAGCCTAACAAAAGTGTTTCACGCTGACATTAGCTGTTTTTAGGTCATTTTTTGTCTTTCCACAGTCATATCTGGCAAATACTTGTCGAATTTTTGTATTCCATTCTGCATTTGGAAGGCAATTCTTTTCTGATTGCTTTAGTATTTGTTTCAATTCTTAGCTTGAAAAAGGTCACCGTCATTTTTCACTTTTCTATTGGTGGTATGCTGACCGCCCACCGCGCGTAGAGGCTGCATTTTGACCTCTTTCTAGTGACTTCGTTTAAATTGCCATTTCGGCTGTTCACCAATCAAATATCTTGTTGTTCATTCCCCCAGTAAACAGAAAGCTGAATATTCATAGATTCTTCTCATATAAAATATATAAATTGCAATTGGATGAAAAAAATCACCATCAAAACACTAATTTCAATATGAATGACTAGGCATTATGCCTGCAAAAATGCGAAGCTTTGGTATAGCTTTCCGCCACCATTGTCAAAGGTCTGAAGGCCCTGGCCGTAAAAAAAAATATCTCTAGCGACTTCGTTGGCTTTAAATTGCCATTTCGGCTGTTCACCAATCAAATATCTTGTTGTTCATTCCCCAGTAAACGGAAAGCTGGATATTCATAGATTCTTCTTATATAAAATATATTTATTTATTTAAACAATATTTTGTGAGGGTGGTCCATCCAGCCTGAGCTGATCAATTGGGACCCTCAGTACATACAATTAGAACATAAGTATAAAAATTAAACTTGATCTTTAACATAAACAAATTAATTAAATTAAACCAGAATATGAATTCCCATTTGATGAAAAAAAAAATCACCATCAAAACACTAATTTCAATATGAATGAACAATACTGTCTAGGCATTATGCCCGCAAAAATGCGAAGCATAATGCCATTTTCAGAGGTCTGGAAGCTCTGGGGCGGATTGCTATAAGCTGTCTTTAGACGGTTATAACGGTTAGCCGGCTATAATCGTGACGTCACTACTGGTCTATGATTATAGAGCATTGCTATACCGCAGTCTAACCAGTTAGCCGTCTTAAATTTTAAAGCCTAGGAGGAGGAGGCTTAAAATGGTCTTAAATCATTTTCATCATGGCGTTCTGCTGATTAATTCAACAGTGCAATGGCAAGAGTTAGGCCTAGATCGTCAAAGTCGGAGAATCGAACGACGAATACTCCGCACACTTCTCAGCGTCTGTAAAAATAGGTCTACAGCGTTTATTTTCGTTCATTTTAATACATTTGCGTGCGCCCTGTATCTTACGTTACCAGGGAGTGCTTGTTTGCATTTTAATACTCAAAGCGGTCTTAGGGAAGACTGTTTTAAGACCGTCTAAGTGATAAAGCCGGCTTTATTCAAGGAGTTAAGACTACCAGTTAAGACCGTTTTATAGCAATTCGACCCAGAAAAAAAAAAAAAAAATTGGTTCGTGTGGGAATCGAACACACAACCACCAGGTTTTGCTATTCATTATCCACCATCAACTAAACTGCCTTAAAAAAAAAAATTGGTTTGTGTGAGAATCGAACACACAACCTCCAGGTTTGCTATTCATTATCCACCATCAACTAAACTGCCTTAAAAAAAAAAATAAATAAAAATAAAATTGGTTTGTGTGGGGAATTGAACACACAACCACCAGGTTTCCCGTAACATGATTAGTCTAATTTTTTTCTAATTTGCATAATGAATTTTTAAAACATTTTTGTCTATTTAAAAAAAAGTGCGTAAGTTATAGAGATGGTAAAAATCAAAAATCGATTATAAATTTAATTCTACATTTTTAGACAAAAAAATAAACCCTCTTGGCCCACGGCCCATTTTTGACACCATGACCATGCGTAATATTAACCTGCAGTGTATATATACAAAGAATTTTTTCTAGTAGGAATAGAGTTGACTAACTGGTACTTGGTGTGGTACTAGGTTTATCGCATTTATGGCTTAGAGGCCGCGGTTTACCTCCCTCTGTTTAGTCATGCTGCATCAGGGGTAGTAAACTCGGCGATCGTGGGTTCGGTTCCCACACGGGGCAAGTTTTTTGGGGTTCTTTTCTTTTCAGTTTAGTTGATGGTGGATAATGAATAGCAAACATGGAGGTTGTGTGTTCGATTCCCACACGAACCAATTTTTTTTCCTTTAAGGCAGTTTAGTTGATGGTGGATAATGAATGTATTGTACTCGTTGATGACGTCACGAAATAACAACAAACAACAACGTGTCATGTCCGAGCCTAGGCCGTCATGGAAGCTCACTGGCTCCTGTGTAATTCATGTTGAGCCAACTGCAGACGAAAAGGTTACAATCTTTTCAGAGATAAGATGGAAAAAAGTTTCCATGGCTGTAAATTGTGATTGTTACAGCATGCACGCAAAGATCGTACGCGGCGTATACCCTACACGGTGGATACCCTACGCGGCGCTATTTACACGATATTTTGTTACTTTTTCGCCAGTGACGTCATGGTAAAATCGTATATAATCGCCTATAACTTCATAAAAAATAGCAAAAGAACGAGTTTAAGGTTGATTCTATTATTAATGGCATATCAAAAATCCACTCTAGAACAAACAAACAAAAATCATTTTGCTAGTTCTCTTTTAAGAGAGTCGGTGACCCAGTCGAGTACTAAGAACATTCGAGGGGGCGCGCCTGATGATGTAGCGTTCAAATTTACGCACGCACGCACGCTCGGTTCTTTTCACTGTTCGGCCGGTTCTTATTGGCTAACGCTACCATGGTGACTGTCGGTATGGAAATAATCATTCCATTGTCGATGTTTTTATTTCATGTAAACACTTCGACACTTGAAACTACTTCAACCTAACTATTGTCTGTATTATGTTCACGTCTGCATTGCTAATTAAACATTTCCTTTACAAAAACCAGATGAAAGTACTCATGTAAGTGCTCTCGAATTATATACAAAAAAACTGGATATATTATTAATTATTTTGTTAGACAGTTATTTGCTCGCTAATATTTAACCACATATTGATCTTTGAGGTCTGACTATGGTTGACAAATTGCAAATTTAAATAGAAATACTTTGAAAGTTATAAACACTTTATTCTGTTATTTAATGTTTTACCGTATTCAATAAAATTTAATGAAACTGTTGGTAGTAAAAATATGTTTCTGTTTAATCGAAGGTCAAACGAACCCTTCCTAAACACGTTGAAATCAAAGACCACTTACACCATAGAGATGTTCGAAGAGAACCTCCGACAGCGCCCTGTTGTAGAGACTTCCAACTCTTTTCGTGTATTTGCCAGAGCCCAGTGGCCGTGGATGTCAGCCCTGTGCTATCATCCCAACGTCCATTCTTTAGAAGGCACCGAGGAGGGCTTGGAAGCGCTGCGAGCTGTTGCAAAACAGCAAGATGTTGATCTCACCACCAATGCTAAAGAACGGATCGAAACCAGAAATAAAAGACACACAGAGAACGTAATGAGACGTGACGTTCTTCAAGGTCAAAATTCTGCCTTGGGTGCCGTATTGGAGCTGATGGATTTTATAATGCTGAAGAAAAAGTCTGAGATAGAACAGAAGAACAAACGTCTTGTAGCAATTACAGGAGAAATAATCTTGACCGCTGGCAAAAGGGAGAATGCTCGATTTGTATCACGCAATTTCAAAGAGCAATTGAAGTCACTCCGCCAACACCTTAGTGACAAAGAGCAAGAACACCAGAAGGAGATGGAGATGCTAGATAAAGAGATAGTAGACCTTGAATCTGAACTAGAAAGAGCTTAATTATGTTGAACCATTGTTTTAGATATCATAGACAATGTTTTGTATTGAATTTTGACTTTGGTTTGGATTGAATAAATCTACTCAATTTTATAATTAATAATTCATGCCTATAATTCACCCTTGTCTCTAAGCATTGAATAGATCTTCACTATCTAGATAGATCACTGCTCTACTATAATAGCTATCCTCCAGATATCTGATAAGGGAAAGGATTCGTACGTCACGGGCCCGGGGTCGTACTCACGATCCATCGTGGTCCAGGGAGCGAATCCCCCTGTGAATTAGCGCACACTGAACGTACAGTTGTTTATACATTGAACCATCTCATATTCGTAAGCCCTTATATATCTCATTTAATTTGTATTTAAAGGAACAAATGTTTTTACAATTTTTCAACTCATTCGATAAATGGTTCCTCACCTTTGACACCCTGTAAGAAACACATTTTTGTACAACAACATTTATTTTTTTTAAAAATCAATAACAAATTTATGTTATATTCCTTGTATTGTCGTTGTGATGGGATTCATATGTATGAAAAAAAAAATCATCGAATGAGTCTGGTAATTTTCCTCTTTGTTTTTTAAACATAAGACTTAAAATATTCTTTTCGAAAATATATATATATATATTTTTAAGTATATGAATTCTGTTAAGAAAAAAAAAAAGAACCAGGCGATCATACCACCTATCATACCACTGATCTCTATCTACAATTGAATTAGAGAATGAGAGATCATTGATGAAGATCACATTGCGCCCTCTTTTGAGAAGCGCGTAAAATAAACTTTCTAGATAGAAAGAACTTCACTTTTTGTTGTTTTGATTGAATGATTGACACCACCACTGAGGCAATTGGCGAATGGTCCGAGTCATGAAACACGAAAGAAATTCCTGAAGTTGTCTTACTCACCCGTAGCCATCAAATAATATAGTAAGATATGCACTTCTAATATGAAACTAGGCTAGGCCTACCTATCTATTCTATTCCTTCACATGGCTAGGCCTAGGCCTATAGGCTATATAGGCCTAGGCCCTAGACTTAGGCCCTAGGATATGATAGGCAATAATTAGACCTAGGCCTAGGCTAGGTAGGAGGACCTAGGCCTAACTACCACCGACCAGGCCTAGCCTATTTTAGGGGCTGCTTGCCCCAGGCTAGCTAGGTAGGCCCCTAGGGGTGATGTAGAGTACCACTCTATAGCTACTGCCTAACTAGGCAGCACTACAATATTAGTAATGGAAATGCACCTTTGCACATCTCTAGGGAGCAACCCTACCCTAGCTAGGCCTAGCCCTAATTCTAATAATTAGTCAATTGTGACGTCATCACTGTAACTCCCAATGTTATTTGCCTATTCCCCAGTGTCCACTAATTTTTCAATTAGTGGACGCTTGGCTTGATTTTTTTTTAGGTTCGTGTGCAAAAAAAATCCTCATTTTTTTTTCGTCACTGCGAATACATCGCACACCGCGATAAAAATATTTAATATTTAATATTAATATTTATTGGTATATACACTCAAAATGCAACAGAAGTTGAAATTCTTATGAGTTTACAATATACAGTAAAAGCTAAAGTACCAAAAAAGAATCGATAACAATACAATATTGCACATTAATAACATCGATAACAATACAATATAATACATTGGCAATTAGAATTAATAAATTGAATTATTCATTATATAAAAAACTAAAATTATTCAACACAATTAAATCAATATAAACAAGCATATTTAAACATACAGCATTGGAATTATGAGAAAATATTATACAATTACCAACATATAATACTTTCTATTATACAATTATTATCATTACAATATTACAATTGTTCAAAAATATTTACAAAATACATATAAAAAATACAAAGATAACAAATACAACAAATTATAAGTTAATTAAGGCAATAAGGATTTTAAAAATTCAATAGTTCACAGAAGTCATCGTATTCATCATATTAAAAAAATCAGTCATTCAATAGCCGTATTGCAGAAGGAAGAGTTGAATTTGAATAACGGTTAGTCCTACATCTAGGAACATTGTACTTCTTAAAACTACGTAAAAATCTGTTGGGTCTTGGGTTTTCAGGAATCCAACTATAAAACCGGGTAGATGTAACCAAACCCTTACTAAAACTGGCTA
>NW_022713792.1:46531-48927 GCF_011630105.1 Anneissia japonica
CAAACTTTCAAGATCAAATCAAATTGAATTGTAATTGAAAATTACTTTCGTAAAACAAGCTTAATTAGAATCCGAAGAAAGTTACTTCCAAATCAATATTAAGTATGAACAGTTAGGAATTCATTAAATCAATGGACCCTCATAAACACAACAAACTGAACGTTTAATAGGAATATTCTAAACCTATTTTAAAGACTCAAGGAACAAATTTAGATGTAGGCCTACGGCCAGGCAGGAGGCCGTGCGGGCCTCCTCCTCCTACTACTAGGCCGTAGCCTAGCCTAGTTATGAAATCATCGCACGATTTTTCCTGTCTGCATGCACCGACCAAAAAGGACGTCAGTGACTGTATTCTCTCTCGAATGCTGAAAAGTCTATCAAAATAGCATTACAAACAAGTTCTTTCTAACTCAGTAGTTATTCAGGCCCTCAGGAAATTGTTTCAAGCATTAAATCTAACCTTCGTATAATAATTTTCCTATAGTGTACTATGCGGAGCTCTACTAATTGCTTATTATCATTCAATTCTGTAGATATTGGATTTAAAACTTAATTGATCTCTATTATATTTTAATAATTCAGAATTATATATTATAGTTTGTTAGGTAATTAATAATATTTATTTTTTACTGAATTTTTCAATCTTAATTATTTTAACAATGTAATTAATTATATATTTTTGTAGTTTTTCTATATAATATATTTGTAATTTGATTGTATAATGCTGCCTGTTTTATATTGTATTTTATCAATTTTTATGTAAAGCGTATTGAACAGCACTCTGAAAATGCACTATATAAATTCATATTATTATTATTGTTATTATTCTCTAACCTTAACCCTAGTGGTGTGCAAAAGTGCATTAGCGCCAGCCTATGCTAGTTAATAATGGTTTTAAATTTATAAAGCACAAAATACAGTACAAACATTTTCGCTGTGTAAAATCAAGGCCTAAACCTAGCCAGTATGGCTGTTCCATGGCAAAGCAACAACGTAACTTGAAATTTTCACTTTTCAAGAATAAAATAGAGTTAAAGTTTTTATGTTTGAAATAAATTGTTGTACCCTTCTATAATTTTGCATGACTATTATATCTATAGACATTATAATTATGTAAAATTTTAATTACAACCTTTGGGTTATTGCAAAGTTATTAACGATATTTACAGATACGTTGTTTTACCTCAGAAACATGTCAGATGCGGGACCGCCGCAAGTACGACTTACTTTTTAAATTTATCATGTATTTTCCAACTTGTGCATACTTCGTTGTTAAGCTTTATATTGTTATAAAAATATTAACTAGTTGATTTTGCTATGCCAGACTCTGTCAGCTCAAATAATTTTTTATTTCCATTCCGAAGCAAAACAACGTATCTTCATCGTAGATATGTTGTTTTGACACATAATCTGGCAGTTACGTTGTTTTACCACGGAAAATCACTAAATTTTAAATTTTATGCTTAAAGATAGATGGTGCTATCTCCGAAACTACTCATTGTTGAGACATGAAATTTTTATAGGTAATTTAGAAGTGTTTAATATACTCCCAAATATTATCTCAAAATATTATCTCAGTTATGTTGTTTTGCCTTGGGACAGCTGAGTAAACTAGCTAAGCCTAGGCTAGAGATGCTTAGGCTAGAGATGTTTGGAAATGTAAAAGAATTAAACAAAATAAAAATAAAGATGAAAGTACCAAGACAAGCACGAATACTGCAGTATGATATGATGGGAATATGCCTTCATCGCTAACCAGATTGATTTAAGCATCTCTTGAGTCTCGGCCATCTCAGGTGCTCCTATCCAAATTAAAGTAAAAAAAAAACTCGCTGGCATGGAAATTAAAAAAAAAAATACATTATTGTACAATTAGCAGAGATCCCAAGTTTGAAAACCAAAAAATAGGGAGATTTTTTTCATGAAGCGATCGCCTCCTGTAGCGACGCGTTACAACGCGCTGTGCAACATGAAAGTATTACACAAAATGAAGAAAACAAACAATTTTCATCAATTTGTTTACTTTTAATTAACAATTTTACATTTGTTTACACATTGCAGTTGGCCTAAAATACAAATTTATAAATATTATTATTTATTTAGCANNNNCCTGTCTCTTATACAAGGCTTTGCTTGGTTCATTGGTATGTTAGAGGCTATGGCTGATTTATTACATCTCATCAAAGAACATAGAATTCTAGCAAGGTAACTGCAACTTGCAAGATTCACACATTTGCTGAAAAATTAAAAATATAAATATATTTTAATTTAGTTAGTAAATCATACTACATGTTTTAAGTCAGCATTTATATATGTCTAGCCTATAAGAACTGGTACATAATGCCATGAAAAAAACATTAAATCCTGCCTCGCAAGGCTCCATCTATACGTGCGTA
>NW_022713792.1:49915-68412 GCF_011630105.1 Anneissia japonica
TCAAGGCCTAGACCTAGCCAGTATGGCTGTTCCATGGCAAAGCAACAACGTAACTTGAAATTTTCACTTTTCGAGAATAACATTTTCGAGTTAAAGTTTTTATGTTTGAAATAAATTGTTGTACCCTTCTATAATTTTGCATGACTATTATATCTATAGACATTATAATTATATGTAAAATTTTAATTACAACCTTTGGGTTATTGCAAAGTTATTAACGATATTTACAGATACGTTGTTTTACTTCAGAAACATGTCAGATGCAGGACCGCCGCAAGTACGACTTACTTTTTGAATTTATCATGTATTTTCCAACTTGTGCATACTTCGTTGTTAAGCTTTATATTGATATAAAAATATTAACTAGTTGATTTTGCTATGCCAGACTCCGTCAGCTCAAATAATTTTTTATTTCCATTCCGAAGCAAAACAACGTATCTTCATCGTAGATGTTGTTTTGACACATAATCTGGCAGTTACGTTGTTTTACCACGGAAAATCACTAAATTTTAAATTTTATGCTTAAAGATAGATGGTGCTATCTCCGAAACTACTCATTGTTGAGACCTGAAATTTTTATAGGTAATTCAGAAGTGTTTAATATACTCCCAAATATTATCTCAAAATATTATCTCAGTTATGTTGTTTTGCCTTGGGACAGCTGAGTAAACTAGCTAAGCCTAGGCTAGAGATGCCTAGGCTAGAGATGTTTGGAAATGTAAAAGAATTTAAAAAAATAAAAATAAAGATGAAAGTACCAAGACAAGCACGAATACTGCAGTATGATATGATGGGAATACGCCTTCATCGCTAACCAGATTGATTTAAGCATCTCTTGAGTCTCGGCCATCTCAGGTGCTCCTATCCAAATTAAAGTAAAAAAAAAACTTGCTGGCATGGAAATTAAAAAAAAATACATTATTGTACAATTAATAAGAAACAACAAAAACAGGCCAGTCTCTAAAAAATGGTAACTGAAGTACGAATGAGCGAAGGCAACAAGTTCCACAAATTAGGTGCAGCGACCATAAAAATCACATAGGCCTAAATTCAATTGGCAGGATAAGATAAGAAGAGTATTGAGGAGTGAATCACAACAAGGATAACCCACCCACCAGGTTCGAAGACTTGTTTCCAGTGGGACCCTTCTGGTGGTTAATTGGGCAATAGACTGAGACAATCCCTACTCTTTTACGAAGAGTGTACTGCGTTCTTTAACATGCACATGGGCCATATTGCACGAAAGATGGTATGCTAAACTTGTATTTTAGCCCTGCAGCTGAAACACAGGGAGAGAAGTAATGAGAATTAAACTGCGGACGTAGAGATCTCCATGGTTCAGCGCACACACAGTGGCTACCACCAGTTTAGCCGACTGAGCTAAGAACTGTGTTCTCACGGAAATCAATAATTGGTTGTTCGGACTTTTGACCGGAGTGAACGATAACATGTCGCAGAACGAAACTTAATTAATTCAGAAAGGCATGATAGTGACAGATGATGGATGGATTTAAAAACAAAACAGGAGAACCTTGAATACAATACACTATTATTGCTACACTATTACTATTATTTATTGGCAACCAATGAAGACTTCAAAGTATATGAGTGATAATGGAATTTTGGTGTGAAAAGATTATTAACAGTAATATTCATAATTATTGTAGTGGTAGGCCTGAACTATAGGCTAGGACTGCAGCCTATGCCTAGACTTCAGCCATATCCGTCTCCCGATCTGAAGCCACTGTCTTTAACTGTCATGTGTTTCCCTTTTATATGATATATAAAGTTCATCTCTGTTTAATTCTAGTCGATATCCCATATATTGACCTTCCTGGAACTCAAAACTGGCATAATTTTTATGAGGGCCTATTGACAAACAAAATATTCAATTCATCAAGTCAACCTCCTACCTACCTAGATTGTTAGCATCACAATAAGGCTAGTACTACTAGAAGGAGAGCCAAATTTGTAATTTAACACTGTCCACAAGCAAACCTTTTGTGCTTGTAAAAACCCACCTTTTTTTTACCGTTTTCACTCAGCTGGTTTGCAGATAGAATGCTATAATCATCTGTTCCTCCCTTATCTTCAACCATAATCGTGCTTAAGGAATTTAATAGAAAATGAGAATTAAAATGAAATACTGTATATTGCAGTCAAATGACTATGTTTTGTTTCCCACATCGTGTCTGAGTACAGTAGGCTGTGTCAATACATGATGAATCATTAATCTTTTAAAGGAAATAATCAGATTTGAAATTCTCTTCTCCAGTAATATTATATTTCCTCCAAGTATTAAAACAAAAGCTCTGATAATACCCACCATGGCAATGACCTTGCATCATGACTGTAAGGTACAGGACTGTCATTCTTAAAGTAATGTTGTAGGTAATAGCGGTTATTACCTACAGTATCTGGTACAGTGTAACAGTGTGATCCTCAGGAGAAATGTTCTTAATAGCACTGGATTAACTTTGACAATACCGTACCTCACCAAGTTTTCAAACTTACCTAAAAAGTACATGAATTGCATTCAACAAATGATGTCTGTTGTAGAGTAAAGCAGCTGTGAGTAACAATGCCATGGATTCCAGCTATTGAAATTTTTTAAGGGATTGCTTTTGTAAGTTGTTCCCCCTGCTGTCTTGCCCAACCCCTGAAATATCCCACTTTTTGACAATTTTTTAAATGATAAAAGATGTAAAAACAAGATAAATTTACTGCACACACTGATACACTATGACTCTCTGGTGTCCATATCAATGTTCAGTACGTTTCAGGCACAATTCCAGCATGTCGTGTGTGAGACATTTAGTCAAATTGTACCTATGGCCAGGCTGACGCCCCATATCTGTCCATGCCAGCAAAAAAATACATGTGATTTCTGAGGTAAAGTAATATATAATTTTGTGATTGGATTAGTAAGGTTAATACTGAATAGAGTGGTGGTCGAAATGTACCACCAACTTTTCAATAGTGCTCTGCTTTTGAACATAGTGTTCGGCATTTTCTAGACCCACATATCCTCCTTCTGAAATTTTAGGAGTTGGAATGTCTGCAATCCCATCACATTTCTGATGCCTCTGTAAACAGTATAATTAGTATCCTCATCCAAGAGCTCAATTACATGCCTTAACTACAGATGACTAAAAACTTGATTTCACAGTTAGTTTTTTAAATCTGCTCATGGTTGCACTGTGAACGTCCTCCTTTGCGTTGGGATTTTTGTGTGAAATGTTATGATATGAGATGTCAAAATTGCCCGCTATCAAGGCAACCTTGGCAACCCATTTTTGGTTTATGTTCAGATATGGAGATGAGTCAGCCCATGTCTTGCATTGCTGGGACCTGAGCCGATAAAACTAGGTCGATTAAATGATCTTGAGCTGAGGTAAAGTGTGATTGGGCTCAAAGTGACCCCCTACTGGAACAAATCCATTAGGCCGACTGTATGGTTGTGAGGCAGGATGTGAAAGATAGGCAGGCATGACAGATTGCTGAAATTTTGAATGAAGAGTGTTGATTTATGAAGATTAATTAAACTAGAGCAGAGGACTTACCTCCTGGTATATTACAAATAGGATGTTCAGTAGATTTGTGATTGACCTTATAATTTACAACAAGTTCATCATTTTTGATAACTACAGTATAAGGACTACCATCATCTACGGACAAACCAAAATATAATAACTGGATAATGGTCTGTAATCAAATAAGCGTTCTTTTCTTTTTTTCGCAATCACCCTGCTTATTTTTCACCACAATAATAATCTGAGATCCAGTAAACAGAATGAGGGTAAAAGGGGAGGGGAGGGACAATTGTTTGTGGACCCTTTGGCTACAGTGCTGCCGATGAAATATATATTTTTTAATACATAATTCTAAAAACAATTATTAATTATATTGCTGGTGAAAATCTCATATTAACATTCCTAAATAAGTAGTTAAAGAGTCCATAAAAAAAACTAACTTCAGCTTTACTTTGTACTTTCTGTAGTAAGCCTACTGTTTTGAATTTTATTTATAAAAATATAATTTAATATAATATCCACATAAAATTTTATGTTTAAACACTTTGAATTAGAAATTGCATGTTGCAATACAATGTGATTGTTAGTGACAGGGAACTACAGCATGGATGAAGGTGAGGCCTTTGGGATGGTAGATTTTAAGAAAGTAGAGCAATTTCCAAGCTACAAAATTCCCCAGATGACCGGAGGTTTCAATCTTGGCAAATTCTCAATACATCAGTGTCAACTGAATGTTTACTAGCGCACTGAAGATAAATTAGTATTAATAACATGACTTCTTGTTAGTATTATTGACCTGGGAAAACATGTTAGTATGTGAAAAGAAATGTTGCAGTGGTATAATAAACAAGTAAATATATAAAAGTTTATTGAAACTATCCCCCCACCCCCAGTTCTCCAACAGAATTATTGGGCCTAAAAGCACCACTGCACAGCTATCAGTGAATTATGAACATTACAAATTTGGTGGGATAGGGTCCTCTTTCTGACTCTAGCACATCATTGTCATAACTTGGCCTAGGATATTATTTTTTTTTTCTCTTATTAATATTACCTATTATTCGCAGCCTATCCCGGCCTCTTGTTCTCTCCAACTAGGTGTCCTCTGGGTCTGGTTATTCCCCAGAAAGTTGATTCCTTGAAGTTGCTTTAAAACCAAAAAACTCTCACAATTAGCATATTATTTTAATATGCAGACTTTTTTTAAATGTTGACCATTCAAGCTTTTTAATATTTAGGTAAAGACCTGAATCATGTTTAATCATGTTTTGCATTATTTTTTTTATATATTTGTTTTTAGTTGTATCTTGCTGAATTAATTTGGGCATGTGAATTTCAAGCATATTTGTAATTTTTTGTTTTTTTTTATACCACTAGGCCTTGACAATGGACACGCCGTCTGAAAGGGCTGAATAATAACACTGACGTGATCACCCATTGTGTTGATGCACTGTAAGTATATCGAACACTGAATAAACAGTCACTAGTATTGTATCGATTACTCTAAGTATAATGTTCCAACATGGATTAAGATTAGGAAGCTATTGTTCCCATTTAAAAACATGAAGAATCACCAGAGTTCAGCACTTCAAGGTATTGTGTTTGCTTTTACAGGTACTTCACTGATGCAAAGGAAGTAATATGTTATGTTACTGTAGATCTACTCTGATTTGAATACTATTTATGTAATTGAGTATTATTTAACATTTAAATCTGATGTTTACCTAATATGACTGGGGAGCCTTGATATATACCTTGGAGTATTAACAGTTATCAGAGCCTCATAAAAACTTTAGGAATCATAAAAGGAGGAAATGTTAGTAATTCAGCATTGTGTTATAGTTACACTATAGTAATATATTAATTAACTGTTTTATAATCAAATAATAATAATGAACATGTTTAACACTATTTTGGAGTTTGCATAAAAGGTTATTGGTAGTACCATATTTAACAAGCTTTGGCTGAACTAAAACTGAAATATATGCAACAGACACGAATAAAATAACAAAAACAAGAAGGGCATCACTCACAAAGTGCATGGGCATGCCCCCCCCCCATTGGGAGTTTGCATTAAACATGGTGTGTGTGTGGACCCCCTGTCAGAGATACTGTATAATATTGGACCATTCGTTCACATCTCGGGCTGCCAACTGAACAAAAACAATTTTGTACAAGACACAGGCCCGTAGCCATGTGCTTCCGGGGATGAGGGTTCTCTAGATATTGTCCATGGGCCGCTGATGGGCCCTAGTGGAGCACAGGGGTGAAGCCCTGGGGGTCTGGGGGAGAAACCAGCAAAGCCAGAGCAACTTTTTTGTGTTTTATGACTAAACAGTCTAAATAATGAGCCTGTAGAAACAGTATGTTTGAAAGTGCCTGTAGCTAAACATTCTGTCTGAGTCTATGTGTGTCTGCAGTGCATTATAGTAGAGTTGGAAGACTCGTTCGGGAAGTTTGAGGGGTTCATCAGAAAGAACCGTAAGCCTCTCCTGGCTACAATCTAGGCACGCAGGCACTACAGTATATTTAATAGTATAATCTGTATAATATTTTCTGAACAGTGTACAATACTATATTGTCATTTATCATAAACTTGATAAATGTCATTATATAATTTCCATCTGTCAATAGATTTAAACAGTTGTTCTGGTGTAATAATTTTTATATCTGCGATGTCATATGTATTGCAAAAGGGAAAATGAATTTCTGATTTTTTTTTTCTGACAAAAGCTATATAAAATAGATGTAGGCCATTGCTAAGGCAGACCTTGATCTTATCTTGTGTTATTAAAGATAAAACCACCACCTCCTGCTGTAAAAAAAAAAAACGTAAAATTTATTTCTTTGATTTGTATATTTAATTTATAAATAATTAGCTCTCAACTGAAAGGTATGATGAGAAATGATTTTTCTTGCTGATTGCGAATTTTTTTCTCTAGTATTTGGGGACGTACTGAGTATTCGGTACGATAACACGTCAGGTGGGGCAAAACATAGGTATATTTTTTTATGCAGAGAAAGATAAAGGTGATAAATTAATGAAGATATAGATGAAAATAAGTGAGTAAATAAATAAATATTTGAATATGCTATATGATGAAATACAAAAATATAATTAATGAATTAAAGAAATATTGTGAAAGTAGGACATTGGTACTGTGCAAACATACCGTATATAACTCGAACTGGCAGTGAAAATACTGTATTTTACGTAGACATGCAAAGTGTAATACTGTCATTGTTAATAGGATTCCATAACTTGCATTGGCAAAAAATCTAGTCAGAAGCAGGATCCAGGGATTATTTATCAAAGGAAAGGAGAAGGCCCCACTTTTTAAAGCTACGGGTATTACGTTCTGTCCGAAATATCACATTTTCGTTGACAAAAAAACTGTTTTCTGACCATATAAAGTCATGATGTGCCTATATATGGTCATGTGATGTCATGGCCATATTTAGGCATGTCACTTGTTTTTGTTAAATAAAATTTGATAGTCTGCATAGGGCTTAATACAATAGTAAAGAAATTGTGGCTTTTATGACACGTGAGAAGATCTTGTGATGTTGATTTCTAATGGTTTGCATCAAACAAGTACAGATTAATTTTGTTGACTAATATTAATGACGATACTCTTAACATTGTACTCAAGTCTCTATGCAGTGAAAGTAAATCCGATCCTAAGATGTAAACAAAGTGTTCGTTTAATTGCTGAGTTATTGGATCTGGGTAATTGTGACTATCAGCATACAACGACCATTTACTAGCTTGCAAGTTAATCACTTTGCTTTTTAAAGTTTATTGGATTGGATTGGATTGGATTGGATTTATTCGGTATAAACACCAAGGATAGCCCACGAAAGTCTCGAAAAAGACTTATTTCCAGTGGGGTCCTTCTGGTGGTGATTGGACAGTACACCGGGAGAAAATCCTCTACTCTTTTCCGAAGAGTGTACTGTGTTCTTTAACGTGCACATGGGCCATAAATGCACACAGGACCAACGGCTTTAACGTCTCATCCGAAAGAAAGTTATTATACAGTAAAGTTTACTCTAGCTACCCATTCTGTGCTGGCTCCACTTTTGCTATATGCTACTGTTTCTTGATGAATTTTATTTATGCGTGTACTTCTGTTGTCTGAAAGGCAGAGAAATATATTGTATAAAAAAAGAAAGTATACTGCTTGTTTGATTTGATCAATTCTGATTAAATGTTTTATATTAAAACCAAATATGGGCTGACTACTGTATAATCAGGTCTTTATAGTTTGAGTCAGTTGCCAAGCCTCATGGCTGAAGCTACAGTAGTAGGTCTAAACGGCTATGAAAGGGAAGAACCACTATCGCCTTTTAATTCGTGCAGCGTCAGCCATGACATTACATACAGTAACATGACATCAATTTTTTTCGCAAGTATTTTGGACATCTTAATATAATATTATAAATTAAAGCTGAACTTTAGCTCCGGACAGGATTAGCAACACAAATGGGTGCTTTTTGACCTAATTATCTTGCTGTTCATCTTCTTTTTATATATTTATGACTAAAATAGAGCAAGGATAAAGTTTCTTTCTTAAAAATGTTCAAAAACATTCCTAATGGAATGAAATTTATATTATATTTTCTAATTGCTTAAGTGCAAGAACATTTCTATCCCAATGGGATTTTGAGAGCATAAACGCTCCCAGAATTAAAGCACACTTAGAAAGATACAAATCATAAGTAAACTTTAGTAGCTGCAATGATATCAGGTATTACCTGCAAATCAATAGAAAAGCTTTTTAAAAAATGCATTATATAGAACGTTACACATCAATGTGTATAGGAAACTAACTTCAGATTAAGATCACTGGTACTAAGATACTTGTGCTAGTAAACCCTAAAAGTAGAATTAAAGCAATATCTGCTTCTGGATTTATTGTTGAGCATGTTTACTTTTCACACCACTCTGTGTGGGCCAGCTTGTAATTTGCCGTAAAGAGATGGGTTTATAATGCTAAACTTGTTGAATAACATAGCAAATCCTTTCATTTGTAAATAATATTATATAGAGTGAAGACAAAGACATTTTAAAAACAAGATCTTATTAATTCTGAAAACAGACATTTTTCGAGCTAGGTATTTCTTATCCTGTGTGGTGAAATGTTTACTGTCGTTCTACTCAGATACGCATTCGTATATTTACAGTACAATACTTATAGAAGCATACAATAAATCCCTACTTGCGTTCAGATAGACGTGTTTTTTTTAGCTATTGATTAATATATTCTATTACTTCAGACAAATGTGAAAAAAATAAATCAGAGTGAGAGAGAGGCACAATTGCTGGATAAATTATAGTAAACTTGAGAGATTGCTTCCATTTTTATTTATGTCCTGATATCAAACTTCAATCAATTGATTATTCAATCAATTGATGAAGTAATCAATTGATCAATTAATTGATTAATTGATATTAAGTCAATTGATAGACTGTTCAACTTATTGAATAATCAATTCCTTAATCAATCAAAAAATCAATCAGTTCACTACATATTATACAACCTATTGCCCTGAATTAATAAAATGTGCTTACATTTTCACTTAAAAATAATTAATACATATTATTAATACTGTTATTAATATTAAAAGTTAATAATGATAATAAAAATAACATTGAAAAGATTTTTTCAGTACTGTATATTTCTTAATTTTATAATGTTTAGATGTAGATAAGTACTATTTGATATTTAATATCATCATTGTATAATGTTGTTTAGATTTAAATCATTTTATTGTTGATACTTAAAAGACTTGTCTATAATAACTTGATATAAATTAGATCATTTCAGTACCATATTTTATGTGGTCATAAATCATGTGTCTGCAAAGTAGTTGTAATAAATTTTATAAAAACATTGAAGTGCAAACTTTTTGAAAACATCAGTTTTAATAGAGTATATTAATATTTTTTATTCATGAAAAGAAATTTTTGCTGTATTGCAAATAGTAATTCAATTCAAATCTTTTACACTTTCTTTTTAAATTGTTTGGTTTATAATCCAAATTTTGTGAGAAGCTTTACAAAAAATGCATGCCCAGCCTCATGCCCCCACTAAATTCTGCCACTACGATGGGTTCGTTACAACACAAACAATTCATACCACATTTACAGTATATCACTACCTCAAAATAGCCATGTGAAATTCAGTTAATTATGAGCTATTAAATTAAAAAAAAAAAAAATGTAATAGACTGATGCATAGTGAAATGAATACTTGGAAAGTAGGACAGGTTGAAACATACAGTAGTACAATGAACTACTGTATAATAATGATAGATATTAGATTGATGGATAAGAAGTTAGAGTAATGCATGGAGCAATAATATTCTCAATGGTTAATGGATGTGTGTTAATACAAGCACCCTCCATCATGTTGTACTGAATGGTAATGTACTGGTAGGTACAGTGTAAGGAATTTATTTTTATAGTGTTATGTGGACTTAGTAAAATACATAATGTCCACATCGCATTCTTTGCTATGAGCCTGTGACTTCTTGGGAGAGAATTAGAAATGTTAGTATTTTTTTAAAATGGCAGAAATTCAAATCTAAATTCGCTTAGCTAATTTCAGTAGTAGCATAGGGTATAAAGCTTTATATGGATCATTATACTGTTGTTAAGATCAAGCAGGGATTTATACTATACTGTAAGTGCGCCCTCAGGCTCCCTGTAGTATAGCGATCGTGCCTAATAGATTCAGAATAGGCCTACAACAATTCAGAATTTACTGTTCAATGTTGGCTTCATGCTTGGAGTTGAAAAAAAATATATAAAAAGTTCATTAAAATGAACATATTAGTTTTCTTGAATTAAATTCTTTAAAAAAATAATTTGACAGGTCTACAGTATGTAATATCCAGTCTATCTAAACCAGTCTAAGCGACTATTGAAACTATATACAAAATGGACATTGAGTAGCCACAATCAGTGGCAGATCAAAGAATTTTAAGTAGGTGAGGGTAGTGGGTATTTAGGGAGGGACCAGACCACCTCAGTCCAACCATATTATTAGGGCTGAGGTAAGAAGATTTATTGCACAATTTATAAATTGCAATCATTTATAAATGGTGCAAGTTATACTTTACTAACATTACCCTCTGGGAACAGGTTTAATTATTTTAGTAGATGAATCCAGCTTTACATATATGAGTCTGCTGCCCTCTACCAACAGATTCAGAACAGATCACCTCTTGTTATTGTCAAAGATCATCTTTTTTTTTTTTTACAGTATTCTACATTTCTCCTCATTTATTGTTAGAACGATATCTCAAAATTGCCGCGAGCTACGCACATGGAATAGTCACAATAAGCTTTTCAATGTGACCAGCCATGCGTGACGTCATCTACGCGCAATTTTGTGTTTTTACATTATCGATCATAATCCTAACCAATTGTCATTTTGAAATCATGTACATGAATTTTATGTGCGCGTTAAAATTTTAAAATGCCCAAATCACTTTTTGACTTTGAGCATGTTTCAGGCCATTTTGAGCATTTGAACATTTTTCAAATTTTCTGCACTGCGCATGCATTTTTACACGCGGTGCACGTACGGAAGCTGGAAATTTAGTTTTTTTACATGTTTTGAGTTTTTGACACTGTATCCACTAATTTCCATTCTTTTTCAGTCATCTTATGGCCAATAGCAATGCCGTACGCTCGCATGAAATATATGAATCCTTGTGCATGTTTTTATCGATAAACACTGAAAATTTGCCAAAATCATGCCTATTTTCAATCAGTTATATAGTAGCTCCTTAGGATGAAAGGTGACCCCCAATTTTTAATACCTATTCTTAACGCACATGAGGTGTAGATATGATTTTATAGATCATTGTGGCTGATCGGACATTGTGACGTCATCATGTTGCCATTTGAATAAAAAAACAAGAGCGACCGCTCACATGTTCTGCGCGTTGCTCCATGCTTAAATACGGTACAGGCGCAAGTTATTATATTTGGTTTTTTTGAAGAGCTAATAAGATAGGAATAAATAGAATGTTTATTTGTACAAAAAAAATTTAATTTGGAATTAAAAATTAAGATACATAAAATTGAACAAAAATAACTTCTTAAAATTGGAAAAAAAATATTGAATATCTATATGCGATTGGAACTCACGACCTTATGTTCTTTAGAACACATGCTTCACCGACTGCGTCATTCGTGCGATGTGCGCTATTAGTGGTAATGGCAATACTTAACAGTCTTTGCCGAAAACCCCTATTTTGTTTTGTAGGTGTAGGGGAATATCATTTATTTTTCACTTTGATGACATCATCATGGTAAAAATGAATGTTTTCCTGACCTCTCCCCCACCTCTTTCTTTCTTTAATTCTTTGACGACCCGAGACAGGGTGGCAGACTTGATATTGAACTGCGCAGTTTGACAATCCTGACTACGGTATTATTCCATAAATCATACTTTTAAGCGCCGAGAGATATCTTTTGCCTGACAAATGGATCACGTAACTCGTCCTCAGTAAAGAGTTTAGATCTAGTTATTTTTTTTATGTTAAAAATAAGTTGCCCCTATGTAATAATGATAGTAGGCCTAATAATTTGAACATTTATTAAATTATTATTTTTATGTAGAAATGACAATTATGGGGTTGCATTATGTGAATCTACTGATGAACAATGCATATAATTTAATTCTGTTAAAATTAACAGATTTGTTTTAAATTATTTTTTTAATGTCTACTAAAAGTAATTAGATCTAATTAAACTTTTTTTTTTAATTTAAAATGTTTATGAAATATGTATGATGGCTTCCTACTATTGTATTAAAATATATTCCACCTGCTATAACAAGTTGGAAATTAGAGATTTTCAAACTCCACACTTAATTTTGTCTACATTACAGTATTTATCAAAAAAAAAAAAAGAATGTTGATTGCTATTGATGATGTCTTTATCATTCAACATAGGCTGGTATTCAGAATTGTTAATCTGCCACCAATACTTTAAAAAATTGAGCTTGACACTGATTAATGGGAGCCAACAGGCGACTTGGCACTATTTTCATGGCTCATCCCCTAAAGAATATATAGTATGTATAAGAATTATTTTTAAAATGAATTTTAAAGTTGAAAATTACTGTGGCTCATCTAGGTTTGTGAACAGGGAGGCTGATGGGCAAAGAATGTAAGGAAAACTAGAGAGAATGAGGCCAATGTCAACCCAGGGTTCAATATTTTACCTGATCAATTTATTTGCTTAGCAAATTTGTTTGTGTTTTAAAAGCACCTAAAGATGGGGGAGTTAGAATGGTAAAAACTCATTCCTCTTATATAATATGCTGCTCCCATAATGGTTATAGGCTTGCCTAAGGTTTAATATAAAACGATAATTCTTCATAAAAGAAAAGTGCATTTGTACTGTAGGTTAATAACATAAAAAGATTGTACGATTTCACTACTACAGTGACATATGATAATAGTGCCTCGACAAAGTACACCGCACTTACATGACGAAAGCAGAATTAATTTAAATGCTTTCTGCTGATAAATCAAAAGTAATGACACAATTGTCTTGTCAATAAGAGAATCATTGTGCTCTTTGTTTTAATATAGGCCTAGCTTTGCCGTTATCACCTGCCTCGATTGTTAGGAGTTTAATGCACATTGTCACTTGAGCATCCCACATTATTAATCCAAAGACATCAACCACTTTCAGCACGCTTTCCCCATTACCAAGATATGTCATCAATGTACTTCCATAATCCAGATCATTCATGAATTACGTGCGTGTTCTGATAGACATGACATATTTAGTACTTCGCATCTACGCAACCTTTCTTTAAAGTGACTCATTCACAATGGCGTAAATAATTTTGAGAAAATTCTTGACATGCTAAGCCCTCCATCCTTAATACGCCATGAGTATTAAAAACCTTAATTTGGGGTGTTCTTATTGGCATGTAACAAAAAAAAAAAAAAAAACATCTATGAGTATTGCCCTTTTATTTGCCTTCACAGTACTTGCTTTCCCAAATCTTATAGTTTTAACCATGTACTTTTAAATAGTTTTAACACGCCGGTATTAGCATCTTTATAATACTTTCATCTAACTAAAGACCTCTTCAATTAAAAATCACCTCCTATTAAAGACCACTTTTCTGTGGTTCCAAAATCACTTTATTATTCTAATTTGGAGACCAAAGCTGCTAAAGACCATGGAAACCCTATTCCAAAAGTGGTCTTTAATTGGAGGGAGACCTGTATACCAATTTTTATTGTTCTGTTCGTTTTGTTTATCGCTGTTTTCATCAAATATGTCTTCTGATAATTTTTTTAAGCGATAAAGGGACCCCTCTGGATGTAGACTTTTAGAGGGTTATTCCTGATACCACTTGATTTTATTCATTTTTAATATTCATGTTGTTTTTCAAATTTCTATATTGTGTGGTATCGCAATATAGCAAATAATAATAATAATGTCTTGAATTTATATGGCACCAATTCTAAACAAGATCAATTTAAATGCGCAAAGCATGTGAATAGCCACCGGAAAACAAGTGGGTCTTATTAAGCTGTGACTTAAAGTTGTGAACAGAGTTATAAGATGTTATGTCATTTGGAAGCTGGTTCCAAAAATGGCATGTGAAATATGATGGTTCGTTCAGATGGAGAGCTTTAAAGGGCAGAACAAGAATTTAAATATAACATGTTGCCTGATTGGCAGCCAATAAAGTTCAGGCAATAAAAGAGTGACATGATCATACTTTCGAGCGCCTGTATATGTACTGGCAGCAGTGTTCTGGGCACGTTGAAAAAAGTTGAGAAATTCCTGCGCAACGCTAACAAAGAGGGAATTGCAAAGGTCAATCCGATATGATGTAAGCGAATGAACCAGTATTTCAGCCAATTTGGTTGCTAAATTTCCTGATTTTGCCAATGTTATGAATGTAGTAATTAGCGGACATGCATGTTCCTCAAAAGTGGGGTGTTGGTATAAAATAACACCAAGGTTCCTGACAGATGTACTGTATAGTGCAGCTCTAGGATATATTTTCTGGGGGTCAAGCTATCTGACGGGGGGGCTGAGTGACGTAAGGATAACTTTGACACCACCTAAGGGCCTTCTGACCAAGCCGGGGGGTTTGGGAACCCCCTCCCAAATGATTTTTTTTTTGACTGGAAATGGCTCTCTCAGACATACTGCTCTGACGAGCTCTGGCCGGTGGGTGGGTGGGGGCTTGACCTGTTCAATGGGAGGGGGGCTTAAGCTTAAATTGTTTGTATGATACAGAAATTTAAAGGCATGTTTTAAAGGGAGAACTATAGTAGAGTTTTGTTGAATCTATGGATTGTTTTGTGAATAGACTATAAATTGAATACAGATGTGCACTAAAGTGTACGAACAACCCTTTCAATATAGGCCAGGGCCGAGCAGAAGCAAGTTTGGGCTAGAGGTTTTCTGATTTTTAGGCTTAAGTTACTGTAGCCCTGTTTAAAATAGTCAGTATAGTCAGCGGGATCATAAGATGCCGATGGCTGTCACTTACTGTCGGCCCTAGCTTACATATGCTGCAAAATACAATCAGTACAATTAATTAACCTTGTACAGTACCTTTTAGCAATTTTATGGAAACCATTTTTTTTAGCTGATGACTCAGTTGTGAACATTTAGTACAGAAGCATGTAGTGCTCTGGTAATATTAAGTAAGGATCCGAAGGAAAACATTTTTTTGAATTGTTGTAAAACTCATTTTAATATTTTTGATTTTCGAATGCAGTATTTAAAAACTGGAAAGGGTGGGAGTGTGGGGGTGTGGTTTCTTCAGAGTCTGCCTTTAGGAATTTGAAGAGCCCAAGATTTGTTTGTAATCATGGCCGATGCACTTTGTCCACATTATCTCTCATTCTCTGTAGACCCTCTGGTGGGTTTGAATTCCACTATGTACTGATTACAGCTGCAACATTATGAAATACTCCCCTGGGGAGCTGATTATGCATTCTATGGTATTGGATCCAATTACAAGAATGATAATGTGCAAGTGCAAGAGCCTCATATGCATAGAATACTTAAAGCCAAATCTGAAATAACAAACATTTCTTGTTTCCCGTTCCCGCCCTCACAATTTTTTGGGCCCGCATCAATTTTCTTCTTTTTTTTGGTTATTTTTTAAATGTTGGGGTTTTTTTTTTTACATCGAAAATGTAAAATTTCAATTGCTGACACATTTTATAGTTTACAAATGCATTTTTAAACACCATGATAACAGCAAGAGAAGCAGTAACAAATTGTTCACAACAAATTTTGCTACACAGAGAACATTCTTTGGCATATTCTGACAAACTGTGAAAAATAACAAATATCAAATAAGTGCCTCCCTCACCAACTTAAAAAAAAAACTCAAGACGGGAAACCAGGATTTTTTCTTACTTGGCCTAAGCTAGTGAGAACTGAGGCATTGCGCCGAAGTTTAGGGTCATACCAAAAATTCTCCTAGACTTTATGCAACGGCTACACCCTGTGTTGAATTTTTCTGCGCTGCAATGCGATACAGCTTAGAATCATCATTTTTATTTAGCTCCTAATCATTAGCTGCAAGGGGTAATATGACTATGAGGGAATAGGTCGCTTTAATGTTTTTAGTAGAAAGTATTTAGAAAACATAGAAGGAATTCCTTGCTGACGCCTCTGTAAATAAAAGCACTACTTTTATTTAGCATGTGCCAAATATAGCTGTACAATAATCTCAAGAAAGAAATCATCTCATTTGTCCTTCTAATTTATGTATAGTCTTAAAACACATGTGCTTTTATTGTTACGGTTTTCAATGTTATTTACGTTTATTGCCTGTGAATTACAAATTTTGTTGCGTGTGTCTTGTAATAAAAGAATCTTTGATCCTGAAACTTGCATAGTATAATCATTCTGTAATACTTTGGCACAGTGTACAGTAGCTTTTAGTGAGAGAGAAAGCAAACAACTTTTATCCAAGGTGTACTGTATTCTATACAAAAAAAGACCTACAGGCACCAATTGTTATGGTGATGGATGTATGTTTGCTTTTATTGGCCCGGTTTTGGAGAACCTGTTCCCAGGCCTGTTCCCAACCTCCATAGGTAACCAGGGGCGGATCCAAGATTTGGAACAGGGTTTAGAGGAGGGGGAGATGGTTTCTAAATTTGAAAAAGGACCCAAAACCAAAGGGGTCTGGGGCCTTCCCCTGGAAATTTGCATTCTTAGATGGTTGGAAATGAGCTTTATTGTCTTCTGAAGGGTTTGTTACTTTCTTCAATATTCAAGGTTTTCCTCCCGGCCTTGAAAGGTGATTTTTATCTTACTGTACTCTTGTTAGTAAGTAGGCCTATTATGTTTGTATAACAGAAAAAATAAACAAATCACAGATAGACAATATAAATTATTTCATTTTAAAGATCCCAAAAGAGAGATCTTACTGATTCTGCTTAGGTTAGCATGCCTTAATTGTTCTTTTCCATTTCATCAGACGGGGTTCGTCTTAACCTGCTGAACCTCCTAGATCTGCCACTGGTAAACCAAACTCATGAAAATACAAAAAAACATAGTGCAATTTACAGAATTTGCAATGGATTAACCTAACTTGCATCTGTTGTTGGAAAGTTGGTGAGGCTTGCTTGCCTTCCAGGTACATGGTCCTAGGCTCAATTCTTGTCTCGGTAGCAGGCTTTTTTCTCACAACCAAAAAAACTTAACGTATTATGAGACTTAGCATATTGTACAGCATCTTGTTTGTATGTTTGTCTTGTGAAGGGATTGACCGCTAAGTAAAATGATTAAATTTGCTGTTTGACATATCCATGACCCTTGAGCCTAAAGTTAAATAAATCAATAAATAATTATCAAACATTAAAGCTCAGCAAAAACAATTAAAATGATGTTGATCCATTGTTTTTAGATTTAAAAAAAAAATGATAAATACATGATAATAACCCCACCACCAGTGTTACTTTATAATAAGAGAACAGTTAAGACAAATAATGACATCTAATCCCAATGTGTATCTGAATCTCTGTAGTATGCCTATACCCACATCCCCCTCCACTAAACCAAATGTGCATTAAAATTCTCTCTCGTAATGATCGCCCACTTGTGGTTATTGTTAAACACTTGCAACCATGCTGGGAAAATTCCCTTAACCTTTGTCAGACCCCTTGTCAGTCTATGTACATATATGATTAATCACATTTGGCATTTTATAAACACACCCACAGTCTTCATTATCATTTCACATTAATTTTAAAATGCTAAAAGTGAAAGCTGAACCCAAATTTTCACATCAAGGCCAACTAAAATTAATTACTAGTTTCACGTCCCTGACCTCATCGATTTTTGCAACCTCATGAAAAAATGTACTATTTGCATTTAAAAAAAAGAAAAACAATCGTTTGCCATGAAAATTAAAAATAATGATAATCTGAAAGATTCACAGTATGTTAAAGCCAAGAGGTGAACAAACACAAATGGCATTACAGATTCATTTTACTATATTACTGTGTTATAAAACTGTCTCTTATACACATCTAGATGTGTATAAGAGACAGTTGTTATGGTGATGGATGTATGTTTGCTTTTATTGGCCCGGTTTTGGAGAACCTGTTCCCAGGCCTGTTCCCAACCTCCATAGGTAACCAGGGGCGGATCCAAGATTTGGAACAGGGTTTAGAGGAGGGGGAGATGGTTTCTAAATTTGAAAAAGGACCCAAAACCAAAGGGGTCTGGGGCCTTCCCCTGGAAATTTGCATTCTTAGATGGTTGGAAATGAGCTTTATTGTCTTCTGAAGGGTTTGTTACTTTCTTCAATATTCAAGGTTTTCCTCCCGGCCTTGAAAGGTGATTTTTATCTTACTGTACTCTTGTTAGTAAGTAGGCCTATTATGTTTGTATAACAGAAAAAATAAACAAATCACAGATAGACAATATAAATT
>NW_022713792.1:68846-90672 GCF_011630105.1 Anneissia japonica
CGTTATTGGAAATTTTTATTTCAAATTTCGCGAAAATGGTTTATAACATTCCCTGGAAGTTCGTCGTTCAAAACTGGTGCCGAATCAATGTTTTAGAGCCTCCCATCAGAGGCATTAATAATAATAATAATATTAATAATTTGCCGCAAATATAGTAATAATATCTAATAATATTAATAATTTTAAAAAATACTTAGACCTACTCCAAGAGCTACTCATAGGAGCTAAAAACTAATTTATTTAAGTTCTCAAATATGCATATTCTTTATGTTGATTTATTAATTAAATTTTTGCTACAAGGTATTTTACAACATTTGTTTATTTTTTTTTTTTTTTTTCTTTAATTTTATAATTGAGGGCCATTTTTTATTTCTTGATTCAATTCTTGCTTATACAGTATTTAAATATTTGAAGATTAAAAAATATATATATCATTTCTATCACCGAATTTTTCATTGGGGCCATTTTTACCTACCTGTCAGTGTCATATGGGGCCATTTTTTCCGGGGCCATTTTTTCCGGGGCCATTATTTCCGGGGCCATTTTTTCTGGGGCCATTTTTTCCAGGGCCATTCTTACCTACATTCGTTTTATCCAAGGTGTACTATATTCTATACAAAAAAAGACTACAGGCAGCAATTGTTATGGTGATGGATGTATGTTTGCTTTTATTGGCCAGATTTTGGAGAACCTGTTCCCGGGCCTGTTTCCAACCTCCATAGGTAACCAAGATTTGGAACAGGGTTGGGGGGAGGGGTGGGTGGTTTCTAAATTTGAAAAAGGACCCAAAACCAAAGGGGATCTGGGGCCTTCCCCTGGAAATTTGCATTCTTAGATGGTTGGAAATTAGCTTTTCTTGTCTTCTGAGGGGTTTGTTAATTTCTTCAATATTCAAGGTTTTCCTCCCCTTGAAAGGTGATTTTTAACTTACTCTTGTTAGTAAGTAAGCCTGTTATGTTTGTATAAAAAAAAAAACAAGTCAAAGATAGACAATATAAATTATTTCATTTCAAAGATCCCAAAAGAGAGCTTACTGATCTGCCTAGCTTAGAATGCCTTAATTGTTTTTTTACAGTTCATCAGAGGGGGTTCGTCTTTAACCTGCTGAACCCCCTAGATCTGCCACTGGTAAACCGAACTCATGAAAATACGAAAAAACATAAAGTGTAATTTACAGAATTTGCAATGGATTAACCGAACTTGTCTGTTGTTGGCAGGTTGGTGAGGCTTGCTTGCCTTCCAGTTACATGGTCCTACAGTAGGCTCAATTCTTGTCACGGTAGCAGGCTTTTTTCTCACAACCTAAAAAACTTAGCGTATGATGAGACTTAACGTATTGTACAGCATCTTGTTTGTATGTTTGTCTCGTTAAGTCATTGACCGTTAAGTTAAAATGATTAAATTTGCTGTTTGACATTGAGCCTAAAGTTAAATAAATCAATAAATAATTATCAAACATTAAAGCTCAGCAAAAACAATTAAAATGATATTGATCCATTGTTTTTAGATTTTTTGTAAATGATAAATACATGATAATAACCCCACCACCAGTGTTACATCATAAGAGAACAGTTAAAACAAATAATAAGGATATCTAATTCCAATGTGTATCTGAATCTCATTTGATTCTGTAGTATGCCTATACCCACATCCCCCTCCACTGAACCAAATGTGCATTAAAATTCTCTCTCGTAATGATCGCCCACTTGTGGTTATTGTTAAACACTTGCAATCATGCTGGGAAAATTCCCTTAACCTTTGTCAGACCCCTTGTCAGTCTATGTACATATATGATTAATCACATTTGGCATTTTATAAACACTCCCACAGTCTTCATTATCATTTCACATTAATTTTAAGATGCTAAAAGTGAAAGCTGAACCCAAATTTTCACATTTGTGCTTAAGGCCAACAAAAATTAATTATTAGTTTCACGTCCCTGACCTCATCGATTTTTGCAACCTCATGAAAAAATGTACTATTTGCATTTAAAAAAAAGGAAAACAATCGTTTTCCATGCAAATTAAAAATAATGATGATCTGAAAGATTTATGTTAAAGCCAAGAGGTGAACAAACATAAATAGCATTACAAATTCATTTTACTATATCACTGTATTATAAAAAGAATTGTTTTTCATTATTTACCAGCCTGTTTACCACTAATGGATGGTAATTATCAAATAGTTAATACCCGCACCAAAAATTTATTTCAAATTCTGAACGGAAAACTAACCATTAATTGTATTAGGCCTAAACTGTGTTGGCTAAAAAATGCACATGATCTTTGATAATGCTTGACTGTAGGAGGCCAAGCTATTAAGAGGTCTAGGTAAACATAGGATGTAGTCTGCCTTTATTTCATCCAAGATTGATGTAGTAACTTGAAGTGTCATAAGTGCTGAGAATCTCAAGAGATGAGTCAATGTTTGATATGATGAAGGAGGCACTACTGTATAACATGTCCTTTACTGCTAAGAAAGACAATCGTTTGTGATTCATTTTAAAAATATGTCGAAATGATATTGGTATGTCGGATATTCTTCATAGACCAGATAAGAACACATGAACAAAATGAGCTGAGCGTTTAAACAAGAGGTGAATGCTTCTGTTTCTTTCTCTGAATCCATTCAGCATTGAGTTTTTAGGACAATTTTGATAAAATATTGTCAAATTTGTATCACAGAATACCATTGTAGTTTTAATGTACAATATTTGTTTTGCATGTCGGACAAGTTAGCACAAACAACAAGTGGCAGTGCCCCGGGGACAAAACAATTATTTTAAAACAATTTTTTTTTTTGAAATAATTTTTCTCATGATGATGACAGTATTTTCTCTGTCTAGTGTTACTGTATGCCTGTAATCATTTGAATTAGAAACTACATGGGACTGGATCTTTAAGGGGCTTTGTCTGAAAATCCCACCAGGGACTGAGTCCCTGTATCAAATCTCTCTGCTGCCCCTAGCTCTTGATTTTGGGTCCCCCAGTAGATACTTGCCTGGGGAAGGCACTACCTAATACATGTAAGCCCTACTCTACAATCCTTTTTTTTTATCCATGACAATGATAAGATACCATTTTTCTTTAGTTGGGAAAATCAGAACAATCGTGGTTGGTACTGTCAGTAGCTGAAACCATAAAAAGAATTCCTTCTAAAATCCTTAAAAAAAACTCTGTTATCATGAATAATGGTTTCAGACCTTCTAGGGGAGTATATGGAATGAAGAGTAGCCATTGTGTTAATTATACTTCAGGGAATCACTTGAGTGAAGTACCGTACTACCTGTGGAGGTAATTGTTATATTCAGTCAAAACAGACTAATTACCTGATCACATAATCACCAATGACTAATTACTAATTTAAAATCAAGGCATGCACAAACAGGTCTGCCAGGCCCCCAGTATGCAATCCTTTAAAACACACCTTTTATCTAGAGAGTACCGGTAATTTTTATAATGGTTTTTATCTTTACTTGACTGATTCATAATTTTATTACACACTTGTGTTTTATTGTTGCTGTTTTAATTGCTAACTAGCTTTTTGTAGGAAATTTGATTGAATACCAGTATTATAATTTGTACTTGCCATTTCTATTAAAGGCCTATTTAATTTTTTTCTGTAATTTTATCTTTGTAAAAATAGGTTTTAATGTACAGTGCTTTGAAATTTGGAAATTTTATTGAATGTTATAATTTGTACTTGCCATTTTTATTGATTTTTTTATTGCACTTTTATCTTTGTAAAAATGAGTTTTGATGTATAGCACTTTGATCTTTCTTGTAAAAGTGCTATATAAATGCTTTTTTATAATAATAATAAAGAAGTATAAATTGTGATCTATTTTTATGCCAAGCCAAAACTTATTTTACCATACAGTATTTATCAGATAATATACACTCTAGATTAAAACTTAGATCTTGGCTCACCATAATCTGAGGAGATGGGTCCTGATTTTTTTCTTACCTATTTTGTGGGAGGTAGAAGTTCCAAAGGTAGCCATTTTAATATCAATATCAATATCAATTGAGACTTTTTGGCTGCTGTCGGAGGAAGAGGTGCCCCTTTCGCCATCTCTTAGGTGTGCAACTTCCTTCAAATTTTTTACAAACAGGTATATTGCAGATGCCAAGGTAGTTCCTTTTATTTTCTAAATGGGAGCTTGTCGTGGAGACGTTGCTATAGAATTCTGGTATTTAGACATTATGATTTTAGGAACTACCATATTTATTCGAATAAACACCCCCTCCCCCCCCCCCACCTCGAATAAATACCCCCTAGAGCCTCATTTGGATTAAACACCTCCCTCAAATAAACACCCAGAGGCATTTTTATTTTCGTCGAATAAACTCCCCCATAAATATTAACTGTAAACAATGGAGTGAACATTAGTCTCAACACATTTTATTAATGTTCTAATCAGGTAAAATTACATTTTCCTAACCTGGTTGGGATCAATAAGTCTTTATAAATATAATCATGCAATAACACATTGACAGTAATTAAATGTTGTAGTTCCACACTTCAGTGAAAGTAAGGGACGTTTGTTTGAGTATATATGTAGGGCCTATCCAGTTTACACCAAAATAAATCCCCTCTCGAATAAACGCCCCTCAAAACAATAGGTGGAAAAAATACAGTATTTAAATTTAAAAATTCCGCCATGAAATGAACTGTCTTTAGCCACTTATATTGTCAATCAATTCATATTACAAGCTGGGTGCTCACTATCAGGGTCACTGTCCAACTCCAACTTCACTGAAGTAACACTCATAGCTGATCATCTTTAAACTACAACTGACAATGAGGAATGCACAGGTGATTAAGTACCTATTGATGGTGTTTTGCGCCCAGGGATTTGTACCACTGGAGTTTGGTTTGTCTTTTGGATTATAATTATGCAGGAGATCCTACTATAACTAGGTCACTGCCCAGAGAATAACAAGGTCAGATATTTACCCATCTAGGCTGACAAAGGTTAATGAAATCAGACAGGTGAATTATGGTTTTCCACACCTTCTGCACTTAATGACAAGGTTTATTACATTGGGTCTATTGAATAATGGGAACTGCATTTAAAGGGAATCTTTAGGGACCTAGTAAATCAGTGCAAATGTGAGTTAATCAGAAATTCTTAAGAAGGGAGATTAATCAAAACTGTCTGATGATTAATTAGTTGCAGTTCAATGACCTGGTTAAGGAGGGGGAAGAGTTGTCAAATGTTATGTATTGTTTTCTTGCCCACATTCTGTTACCACATCACATGATAATCTCTGCTGTAGATAGACTGCCGCATAATCTCAAAAATGAAAAAAAACCCATTAAATTTGTTGAATTAAAAAAATCGAAGTAGTAGAGTCCTTACAGAGCCTTACCTTTTACACATTCAGTATGGTAATTCCAAGAGAGGTTACAGTATCATCAATTATGATACCAAGGTGTTTGTTTATCATAAGAGACTATAAAAAAAAAGGGACAACAATAATTCCTCAGATAAATTGCTATCGATACTGTATTAGCATTAAAAATTGAAAAAAAAAAATTGAATTGCACTAGTTGAACTAAATTGCACATTATTCACATTGCCTAAGTGGAAAATACTAAATCATCAAAAAGTTAGAGAAAGAAAAAAAAAAGAAATCTATGTTTTACTGACAATATTTTTAATATAAAAATTCTTGAATTGGTTAGAAGAAATTTAAGAGTGCTGGTCTATGTTTTTTGAATGTCAGTGGTTGGCATAGACCGAATTATTCACCTCCATTATTATTCTGACTCCCGCTAGGTGGCAGTTTTTTTACACAATATTAATAATGCTCTGCTTGAATAAATATTGACTGTTTTTAAATGCCTCAAACTCGTAAATTAATGTATTTAGACGTAAATTAGCTTATCGAAAAGCCTTGGTAAATGTCCCAAAATAAATTCTCAAAATTTTGACCCGTTACATTTGAAGTTGAGTGTGAAAAACTTTATCGAAAATTTGAACATTTTGTACACAGTGAGCATAGTCTGATCACAACACAGGCTTAGGCCTAGATGGAGAGTCATACAAACAACGTTCTTCTGACTCATTCGTCATTGAAGTCAAAAGAAACATCTTATTCTACAATTAAGCAATTTAAGTTTGGCCAATAAATATTTCATACAAAAATTGCGACAGAATGACTTGGTGACAATATTCAAGCTGAATGTGTACCTGTAAATCAACAACGATCCCCTATAGTCAACGCTGGATGTAGCGAGTCTCGCGAACGATGGACCTGGCCCACTAGAAAGCCTCTCAAGCTAGTCTGAATGGAAATGTAGATAAAATCAACCTTAATCTTATTCAAAATGTATCGTTGTTTATAAATAGCATCTTCTACACTGTAACTTCATTACATATTATAGATGATTATACACCACTTTCGACTCCTCTCAATGCATACGCATAGGACTCTAGCGAATGTTGATGTTTCTATACCCACAAACAGACCCGTAGCCAAGGAGTTCCTGAGGGTTCAACCAAACCCCCTTTTATAGCGAACCCCCTCCCTTTGACAAGCAAACCCCTGTGACTCTTATTCTTATTTACTCTTATTTATAGTAGTATTAGAGTATTTGTAATATTGATTTCTAGCAGAAAAAAAAAATCTACTTTGTTGTTTTTACAATAAATAAATATTCAAATTTTCTTAATTTCTTTGTTTTACTGTCATCATGAGCTAAAGATAAAAGTAAATAAAGACCTGTCTTAGAAAGATTACTACAGTAAACAACACTACACATTTTTCTTGATAACTGAATACCCATGCGGATAATTATAATGCCTGTAGAGTAAGGAAATCTTTCAAATTTGCAGAGTAACAGAGTATGCCTAAAAGTTTTTGGAAGAATGAGAAAGCTATGACGTGTGTAGCAGAACCGTGTTTGCCATGGTTGAATCATGGTAAAAAAAAAAAAACCGTCACCAATTATCAGGGTTGGGGGGGACACACAAATCGGTATTATTTATTTAATAAATGGTGCCTGGAATCATAAATAGGCCGTGAAATAAAAAGTTTGTGGAACGCTGATCTATTTAGTGAAATAAAATTTGTGATAGACCAATGGAAATAACACTAGTATTATTCAATGAAATATACAGTATGTTGCAATGTGTAATAAACTACTGTATAATTTATATTGGAGGGTAGAAGTTCAGATTATTTATTAATCTGTCTGGAGTTAAAAAATATTGGGGGGGGGGGGAAAGCAGGGCACCACTGTGGGAATCAAATCAGCGATCTGCCAAGTATTTCAAGAGATGGCAACGGCTGTTTCCAGAGCTTTCAAAATTATGATGTCTTTCATCAAATGATGAAAGAACCACCCACCTAAGTGACAGCACGGCCATCATATCAAACTAAAATTAGTAAGCTGCAAGTTCATAATTATCGTCAGTCTTCTCACAGTGTCTAGACTGTAAATGCATCTGGTCTATAAATGTAAAATTGTCTAATGGGTGTGAGTAATCAAACTACAAGTAAATGAAGCGGGTATAGCACTATTTATTAATGACTCACAACTGCAAAAAAAATACCAAACTACTATTAATGGGAAAAGAAATCGTATTCACTATTAAAAATTGCAACACATTGAAAACCTATCATAGATTCATACATCATATTATATTTATTTCGTCTTCGTGTGAGAGGTTGTCTGTGAGGTGTTTGTTCACGCTTTTTGTGCTAAAGACCCTGGTTCCTACCTGGCCAGCGTCAGCTTTTGATGGAGTCTGCTTGGCTCCTGGAATAACCCTTGAGATCATATTGAGGGTTTTGTACATTAAGTTAAAGTCGGGTGGCACTGCACTGCGACTACCGCAGGTTTCCATCTAGGGGCCCAGCCCAAATTTCTAATTTCCAATAATTAGGATGAGGACCAATAAAGAATTATTATTAATTAATCTAAGTTTTTTCTCAGAATTATCAATAATGCAAGTCAAAAGTGTTTGATTTCATTTTGTCCAAATTTTATCAAAAGAAAAAATGTATAATCTTAGGAGGATAGGTCCAAAACTAAGCATGCTTGTAGGGAAAAATTAGTTTTTTAAATATATAATTTGTTCAATTCTTGACTAGGGCGGCTCTAAGTTGAGAACCGGGTAGAACTATACTGGGGAAGTTAAAAGACAGCATGTAAAGGAACTGGCCACCCTACCCCCACAATGCCGAGGTTTAGCACAATATGTACCTTCTTCTTCGCTTCCTTCGTCTTGTTGAAGATTCTGCAACTGTCTACAAGGTTATACCTGTCTGTGTTTGCCACCTTGGATTTTAATTATATATATTTTTTTTTCAAATAAATAGTATTTGTATAATCTTTACTTCATTAAATCTTTACTCCTACAGTATTTACTATCTTGTAGGCTCTCTCCATTTTTCTTTTAATTTTATTTTATCAATTTTTTTTTTTTATATACAGGTATAGATATATTACAGTATTATCATTGTTATAGTTCTTGTAAATTAATGCATTGAGACCAGATTCGAAGGCTCCCACAGAATATACAAAGACTGCTCTTGTATAAATCAGTTCCTTTCTCTGACAGTTTGAGAGATGAATTATGATCTGCGATAATTGTACAATGGTGGGTTTCTGCATTCTGGCAGCTATGAAATTTTGGGTGGCTCTTCTAGGTGGTGATCTTTGAGTGATGAAGAAGTCAGTATTAATATTACTCAATCCTTTGTGGAACAACTGTAAATAATGCTTTCTTCTACGTTAACTGGTAGGCCATTTCGAGGGTTTGACATCTGGCTAACACTAAATTTTCTTCTAAACCTCCTTGTGACTCATCTACCTGTCCATCGTTTTGGGTCCGAGCAAGGTGCTGACCCCTGAACCTCACTGCTGTTCTTGTCCTTTATTATTGTTGTATTATTTATTGTCATTCACAGTAGGATCCTGACCGCTTAGATGGTATAGGGCTGGTGTAGAACCTAAACTTGAATTCTGTGTGCTTATTTTGACATTGTAAGTGTCACTCCACAGAATGCAAAGAATAAAATTCCACAGCACGTCAAGAAGTTTAGGTGATGCATTTGCTCAACAAGCTTTATTTACAAAAAAGTTGAACATGGTGAAATAAAATTTTCCAATAGGCACTGCGCACAGACAATTGCAATGGATGCATTCATTTCCCCTATAAAACCAGTAAATTTACCATTCTGAAAATACAAAATATAAGAGTTTCATATTTTGGTATACTGTATTTCAACTCAACACAAGCTGGTTCAAAATGTGTAAGGCACTGCAGTATTACTGCACTGCCTTACACATTTACATACATTACACAAAGCAATTTCAACTCATTTTTTTTTACATAATAAAATCTTGTAATTACTACTTTAGTAATTTAAATCTATTGATAGAGGAAATCAAGGATGTATTTTTAATGTTGAACAATAAATAATAAATACTATTGTAATTTTAATCTTTAATAATTATAATATTTATTCGGCATAAAAGAACAATTTAGCCAGGATGCGAGAATAGGCGAAAGCCCAAACAATCAACGTACTCGCTCCATAGAACACAAAATAAAAGTAACAAATTTAAATTTAGATACTAAAAATTTAAATTGAAATTAGTTAATTAATACATTGAAAGAAGATGTTTTGTAAGAGCAGACTTAAATAATGAAATTGATTGATAATTTTGAATTTCTATTGGTAATTGTTCCCATAGTCGTGGGAATATAACATAAACAGAATTAAGAAAAGTATTAGACTTTGCATTCCAATGTATATGTGTACCTTTACATCTTTGACTACTATTTACATACTGAGAAAATGAAGGAGGACAAAAACCTTTTAAAATCTTAAAACCTAGTACAAGTTTCTGAACTTTAAATGCATCTTCGATAGATAAAAATATTAAGAGACTTTAGTCTGTAGAAATATGATGTTTCCCAAGAACCTTTTTTTTTCTAAACATTATTATTCTTGTCGCTCTTCTTTGAATACTTTCGATTCGGTTCAAATGTGATTTTTCAATTGGTGCCCACATAGAAGCACAATATACTATAATTGGTAGTAGTAAAGCTTTAACAGGTTTAACATAGCAACCCAAGACATACACTTACTGGATCGGATTATAAATCCTAGAAGCTTTCTGGCTTTATAACACACATAATTAATTTTTGTATGACATGATAACTTACTATTTACATAAACTGTAACACCAAGAAATTTGAATTCATTTACATGAGGAACAACTTCTGTTCCAATAAAATAATCACTTTGGTTAGTATTCTTACATCTAGTCATATACATCACTGCACACTTGGATGGATTTAAAGGTAACTTATTTACAATGGACCATTGATTAATTGTGTCTAAATCATTTTGTAGAACTATATTATCATTGTTGCAATGAATAGGACGTGACAAAGTGTGGTCATCAGCAAATTGAAACAAAGAGGATGAAATGTTATTTACAATGTCACTGACATAAATCAAAAACAAAAGAGGACCTAACACTGATCCCTGGGGTACACTTGATGTTACATTTACCTACTGAGATTACCCTTTGGCGTCTATTTGATAAAAAATCAGTGCTTTGATATTTCCATTAATGCCTATATTATGCAGTTTCTTAATTAACCTGCTATGAGGAACTCAATCAAATGCAGAAGGAAAATCAAGAAAAATTACATCAATATATTTACAATTTTTTTATTTTAAGTCCTGAGCCCAATGATGAAATGTTTTAGACAGAATAAATTCAGTACTATACATAGGTCTAAAACCAAATTGATGCCAGGCAAAATTTTGTTTTGTGACCTTGTTTACTGCATCCCCAACAAGTAATAGGTTTACCATGTTGACAGTTTCAGCGACTGTGCCCACTTTCACCACAAAAATAGCAATATGATTTGCCTGAAAACTGATCCATAGTTTTTTGTGATAGAATTGGAACAGCATTATTCATACTTTTAATTAAAGCAAGGGTTCCATATTGATTGAGGTGCAGGCCATGTGTAGTAAACTTAGACTTGTCAACTCCACATTTCCATCTGAATGCTTTTGAGTTGTCACGAAACATTTCGGCTGAGAATCATCTAACACTTTGAAGGGATTATTTGTTTCAAATTGAGGATGACGATCACACATTGGTAATGGTTTCCTAGTGCAATTTTGGGATTTCTGAAATCTTCCTTCATCCAAAACTAATTTTAGGCTTTTCAGTTCTGCTTCCAAAAGTGCATTCCTGTCCGAAAGTTCATTGAAAGCTGAAGTTAGGTGCACAAAGTTACTTTGAACTTCTTTGTAATCACTATTAGTTGTTTTCTTAAATCATTTATTCGATCTTCATTAGATTTAAGCTTTCTTTTTACAGTAGTAATGTTGGCATTTTGGGTAGTAATGTTCTTCATTAAGTCTAACATATAAATATAATTATCAATTGTAGTAAACAAAACATTTAATTTTGACCAATGCTTTTCTTATTTGAATTTTGTGTAAGGCCCAATAAAAAAAATTATTAGTTTATCACCCCCATGCGCATGTCTTCTATGGTACTGGAAAAAAAACAATTTTTGAAAATTTATTTACTTTTTTTATTTATTTTTTTCATTTTATTTATTAATTTTTTTCATTTTATTTATTAATTTTTTTCATTTTATTTATTTATTTTTTTCATTTATTTTATTAAGTAGTTAGTAGATATTGTTTGCATTATCTCAATCATGTTTTACTTTGAATATCAATGCACCAGCAATCAACCCAAGGGTCATATTTGGCTTTAGCAAAATAAAAAATAAAAAACAGCCTCCCTCCCTCATCACTTTTCCTGCCCAGATAGGGTGATCAACTAATAATATATTTTTATAGGGCCTAACAGGCATAGGATAGTCCAAGTATTTGTATACCTAGCTTAACAATGATTAGCAAATATAGGTCCAGCCTACATCATGAGTGTTTTTACAGACATGTCAAGTCTTGCACATCTCACGGGAGTCCCATGCATTTAACTTTGACCTCATGCGAGGCCTATATATTTTCACGCATTCCAGAATTTCTTCAAATTATATTTTTTTAATACATGCTATTTTCTCAAAACAAGCATACATGTACAAACACGACTATCGGCGATCCCATAGCGATCGTCACAGTGTTCGACGCCACCTCTCGGTAAGTACTGTAGAGCAAGTTACATCTGAGTGAGCAAATTGGCACTTTGTATTCAATATAAAGGTGTATGTTATATCAACGCTTGACTATTTCCTTTAAAGTTTGTGACCTCAAGCATAATTTTTAAAAAATCTCAAGCAAATTAAGAAGAAATCTCAAGCAAGCCAGTGTCTGTTTTTAGTCTACTACAAATGTGAATGCATTGAGCCCAACAGTAAATGGCGATGTGAATCAATTCGAGATATTTTTTCTGAATATTAGCATATGATGAACAATAATTATATAGGGTTATTTACATGCCTGATCTTTAATGAATTAACTCTATGGTATTAGGGTGTGCATTTGAAGGAGGCAGTTCTCCTATGTCAGTACCTTTAGCCTATTAAATCATCAATCTGGTAGAAGGTTATAGGACCTAAACCTGATTACAACTTTGCAACATTTAGCCAGTAGGAACATTGCATTAGATTAAAACCATCAACATGAACAAATGAGGGTAACTGACTAAACTTTAGTAACTAAATATTTTTATTGTTTTGTCACCACTGTTTGCTACTGCCACTCTTCGTGGATGGTGTGAAATGATGGATAACCCAAATGGATCATTGATTCCATCTTCTTGTTTATCAATTCTTTTAATGAAATTTCCATCTCTACTAAATAGCTGTAGTTTATTATTTTTACTTGATATAATGATGTTGTCATCCTCGTCAACTATTACTCCACGTGGATTCCGCAATTTCCCATTTTCATCACCTGCTTTGACAAGGGTTTTCATAAACCTTCCTTCATTATCAAATAGTTTTAATGTGCTTTGGTGATACTCCAAAACTAAAAGATATCCTTGATTTGTAAGAGTAACATCAATGACTCCTTCCATTTGACTATATTGGTTGCCTGATGTCCCTATATTTCTGATTTTCTGTCTGTTATGAATATCAAATATGACTACACCTGCACCTATTCCTAAATACCCAGTATTTGATGCCTCATCTACATGAATACCAAACACATTATTAATTTCTCCCTGACCAATTGTTTTCATGACCTGACCATTCATATTACATACCTTGATACATTTATTATCCCAGTCACTGAATGCTATGTTACCATTCTTCATTTTGTATATTCTGTTAACTTTCACACCTTGTGGTAGTGTAACCTTGCCAATATATTTTCCTGATGCCTTGTACTTGAGCATTTCATTTGTAAAACATGAAACCAGCAAGCAATCATTTTTAATCTTAACTACATCTTGAACTACTTTGTCAATTTTAATAGTATTTACTAATCCTTCTTTATTGACTTTGATTATTATTGGTGACTGCTTGATTGGTTTGCCATCAGCACTTACATCTAGTTGACAAACACCTAGATTTGTGCATTTTCCTGTAACAAAATAATCTCCATTGTCATCTTCCTGAACTTCCAGGATGTTGATTTCTCCCGTAGGCTGTGTCCAGGTTGCACTCAGTTGATTTGTATGCATTATACATTCATCTGTTTTGATTATTTTGACAACAGCTGTCTGACCTGGGGTCACAGATTCCCTTTCTTTTAACTGTAGACAGTCTGCTATCCTGACTTGAGCAACATTTCCAATATCAAATTGTTGCCATGTTTGATGTTTATTTATTAAGAATTGAATTTGTTTATCATTTGGCTCTGTGTTTGGCAATTCGTTGATTCTGTCCTCCAGTGCTGTAATTACTCTTTGACTTGATTGCATTGCTATAGCGTCATCACTCTTTAATAACTGATTAAGAAAACTCAGTTTTGTATTTAAATCAGATATTGTTGTACTCAATTCATCCATTTGTTCATCATTTGCCTTCTTTTTCTCTTTGTAGATTGTCTCTACCTCATTTTTCAGTTTGTCTCCATTCTCTTTGATTTCCTTAACCATTACTTGCACATGATTGTCAATATCTCTCAAACTTGTATCTTTACTTTGTTCTAAATTTGTAGCATTGTGAATGACAGCTTGAAGGCCATCTTGTAATTTGTTTTTACATTTAAAAGCAGCTTCCTTCAATTTTTCAGATGTTTCTTTAAATTCCTGGAATGCATCTGAAATACAGATGGGTTTGTGTTCCCCTTCCCATACTTTGTGGTCCATAAGTGTACAATTTATGCAGATTGGAGTTTTACAATCTGTGCAGTAGAACTCCAGAGGTTTGTTGTGAAGCAAACACAGCGGCGGATGTAACGCAGCAAAGTCATGTGGCGTCATTGATCGCACATCCTCCACTGTATGCAGCTTGTGGTTTGCTGACATAGGAAATATTTTGTGGCATTCACTACAAGGTGAGCACAGGTAATGTCTACATTCCTGGCAGTAGTATTTTGCCTGCCCTTTAGCACAAACACATTTCATCTGATCTCTTGTGGCAATTTTTTCAATAGTTTCTAATAAATTGTCTATGAAAGTATTTGGTGGAAGCTTCTGAATTCCTCCAGTCGGAATGGGGTAAGATCTTGAGCAAGTTGGGCAAGTCAGCTTACCATTTTTCTTAACCCAGTCTTCCAGACATGCCAAACAGAAACTATGGAGGCAGTTGAGAGATTTAGGATTTTGAAGTCTTTTAAAGCAGATTGCACACTCCAGGACCTTCTCGTCAACTTCTTCAAGAAACTGATTCAATTCACTGGTAGCCATCTTGAACTATTCCTGTGAACAGTATTGCAGTAAATATGTTTTAACATAGAACAATATCTTGTCATCTCATTGAATATTAAAATTTCATTATTATAACATAGTTTGGGATACCTATTCACAACAATAATGTGGCCGCCTCTGGCAAAGCTAAAAAATTCAAAATTAAGTTTTTCGTATTTTTAGATTCTGCATGATTTCTTTAAAACCGTGTTTGATGGAGAAACACCTCCAACGGTGGTAATTACAGGGGATCCATTTTGTATTATTATGTAATACCTTGAGTAAAAACATGTCTTCTGGGAATATCCAAAGTACCACTTGGCCTATAGCTCAGTTTGTACAGTAGTACCGGTATCTGATTGCAGGCGATCTTAATGGTTTTGATGTATTTATTTATTTTATTTATTTATTTATTTGGTATAAAATACTCAAAATGCAACAAAATACTTTTGAGTTTACAATAGGAATAAATATAAATATATATACAAAAAAAAAAAAAAATCAAACACCACACATAAAAAACACCAAACTTTAGGCCTTTCAATTCAATCAATATACATAAATTAATTACTGTATTAAAAATCGCCATTGGCTAGACAAATAATGGGACTACTATAGTCCTCATCAGGTTGTCAAATGCATTTTGAATAATCATGACAGACCTTAAAGAATTTATTCTCAACTGGTTATTGGGAAAGAGTTACGACAACGTGATTGTATGGTATCATATTTGGAATCTTGCATATTCATAAACAACGTAGTCGAAGTTCTAACTACGAGTAAAGTCCTAGTTTTAGTTCCGCTGAAGACGGCTGGCAAGCAACGACTATCAAACTAACCAATGAAAAGAGCTCATTTTAAAAGCGGACAAAATTTTAGAGATCCAGTAACGCGGATGAATATTAAGCTGCCGTCTGCCATTCAAAAACATATTTCCTCATAATTCATATTAATCATTCGCTTAAAGATGTATTGTCTCATGCTAATTTTTAAAAATCATAAAAATATTTTTTTGATATTAACTTGCCCATTTTGAAGTAACATAAAAGTAATATCAACTTGGAACATAGAAATTAGTGTTTTAAAAAAATATCTACCCATCAGTTTACATCGAAAAATGATAGAAACACTTGTCATTGGAAGTGTTCTATTTTTTGTATTAAAATTTGTTGGTTTAAAAATCAGGGCACACATTTTTTTAATTCAATAAAAATTCTATGCACAAGTTAATCATTTGTATGTTATTGCAAAATGAGCAAGTTTATTTCAAACTTATTTTTTATGATTTTTTGACATTAGCAAGGGAGAATACATCTTTAATTAATTTTCTATAATAATAACTATATTAATCGTTAACATTAACGATAGAGAATATAAACAGTCACTGCTGAATTTGCTTTCTTTGTAGAACTATTATAGTTGAGCCCAAGAGAAGGCAGCACCATCTTTGTAGTTGTTATGGTGAAGCTACATGACTGCAACACGGGGATTTCGTGCAAATCAGGAACGATCGTATATGGCTAGCAAAACATGTTAATTTCACCTTTTGGAAGCTGAACTTTATGTCACTTTTGTTTCACACACCGAAGATATATCGGACCTACGTATACAATCGTTTTTATTCGTTTTACTTTATCGTGAGTTACAAAAAGCACATTTTTAGTGGGGTAAATATTTCAAGTCAGCGATTTAGCCTGATTCTAGGCTGACTAAAAAAAATCGCCCTGCAGATGTATCATTTCAGGTGATGTTCGAGTGATTTAGTCGTAGCGCTAGTTAAAGTTCGTTTTAAGAATACAAAATGACGTAATTTTTACGTTTTAGCTCGGACTACAACTAAAGATAGTTTTAAGAATCCCAGGGTAAGAGAAATGTTTTATAAATGGAAATTGGAGAAGATTTGGAAAGAAGATTTGGAAAACCTTAGTCATAATATGGTAACTGAAATACAGTAGTACTGTACTGTATAATACTGTAAGCTTATTTAAAATACAGTACATTTATTTAGATCAGCTTTTCTTTATCCATCTTTATTTCAAAGGTCAAAAACATTTAGTTTTTTAAGAACATTTCCCAGAAAAAAATATTAACATAAGACCATCTGTTATGGAGTTGCACATATTTTAATAACATGAAGTCATGAATTTAGCCTCAAAGCCTCTTTTATTTTTGTTGGTTACACACAACTGACTAGGGTTGTTTTTCATCACTTTCAAGATGTCTTCCAATTCCTGGAAAGGCGTATTGATTTCAATTATGTAAGCTTGGATGAAACATGGACTGGCTACAATAGACAGCCACACTAGACAGCCACACTAGGGGCTATTGATACTGGTACAGTATGTGCTAATATTCTAAAAACATAAAACAAATCAAATATGTTGAAACAAATTAATCAAACCTGTTATTTTAACTCTGTTGAGCCTATCTATAACAACTCCCTGGTTAACCTGAAGTGGTTCTATGTACCGCGCTACAGAAGTGGGTTTTTCCAGCGTTTTATCTTTAACCTTGTGACTCATATAATCTGGGTTCACCTTGTGTGCAACCAAGCATGATGAATGACATCTGATCAGTCATGGAGAGAAACTGAAATACTGTATGTACTACCACAGTAGAACCCCTTTTTGGGACACCCTATAAAGGAGACATTTTTCTGCGAAACAAGGGAAAATATATATTTTAAGAATAAAGGGCAACCCCATTAAGAGTACACCCCTATTAAGGGGATGGGGTACACTTTCTGAGTGTGCCAAATTGTCAAATCAATACATTTTATTTCACAATGGGATACTTTTTTTTTTATTGTATCACCAGAGTTGGACACTTCCATTAAGGGGATGGGGACGCTTTCTAGGTGTGCCAAATTGTCAAATCAATACATATTCACACCGATAAGGGAACTTTTCTTTTTTTTATTTTATCACCAGAATTGGTATATCACTAATAACTACAAGATTAAAAATAAAGAGACCCTAATGCCATTCCTGGCAAAATTTCACTAAAAAAAGGGGTTTTTTTTTTTTTTTTATTGTATCACCAGAGTTGGACACCCCCACTAAGGGGATGGGGATGCTTTCTAGGTGTCCCAAATTGTCAAATCAATACATATTCACACCAATAAGGGGACTTTTCTTTTTTTTATTGTATCACCAGAGTTGGTATATCACTAATAACTACAAGATTAAAAATAAAGAGACCCCTATTAAAGTGCCATTCCTGGCAAAATTTCAAAAAAGAAAACACACATATGCATTACTCTAAATATTATAAACCATGGAAAAATACTAATTTTACACAAAAGAATTAAAAAAAAGAGAAATACAGACTATTTCTCATAGGAGATTACCATTTTCTCGACGAATTCTTCGTTACTAGGCAAATTTAGTAGCTGTAGATTGCATCCGCTGGAATGCTCTCGCTTTTATGTATACTTTATACAGTCGATAAACTGCGCCCGCTCTCTAATGAGATTAGTTTTTGATCTTCGCATCTTGCACACTGCGGTCGATCGGGTAAGCCTGATATGTTTGTTTAGTTGTCAAAATCTCAGTCAGAATCATTGTTTTAACAAATTTGAAATAATTCTGATGAAATATTTTTTCACAAGTGTCAATGCTAGCAACAGAAAATATCATGTCAGCTGTTTTTATGTGTGATAACAGAACCTATATCGCGGTAAGGCTAGGCCTAGCCTAGCAGTGTTGGATAGGCTAATGTTTCTGGCGCCTACAATATTTCTTCGCAGACCTATCGCAAAATCAAACATAAAATATTCATCCGCATTTAATTTTTGTGTGGAACACAAAAAAATCAAATTTCAGTCTCATTTTACTTTTTTTTCATGTTTAGGAATGTCTAAATTCAGTTAAACTATATTCAGTTAAATTATATTTATAAAGCTTTATAACATATATAAAAATCAGATTTTTTTTTAACAACTGAAAATTTGCCGGGAATGGTGCTTTAACGGACACTAACCAATGTCAAGTTGTCCAATACTATACAGTACAATATACTTTTTGTCAACTGAAATAAAACTATAACTCTATGTCCTCATTGTATGACCATGGAGGTGTGTGCCAATAAAAACCCATATTGAGGGGACAATTTTACATTTTTTTTTGGCTAGTGTCCTCTTAATACAGGTATCACTGTTCAGGGGACACCCCTATTGGGGACACTTTTTTGAGTCATGAAGGTGTTCCCTTGTTAGGAGTTATACTGTATTTCATTTATCATTCTCTCCTCTCAATTGACCCTTTATGCAGGTTATTAAGGCCTTAGTGGAGTAACGTCCCTCCCCTGTGAATGTAATGCATAGTTCCATTAGGGTTGGGGTATGCAGGTCATTAAAGCCTTAGTAGAGTAGCATTCCTACCCTGGCTGTGATGTATAGTTCCATTAGGGTTGGGGTATATGCAGGTCATTAAGGCCTTAGCAGAATAATGTCATAGTTCCTGTAGGTTTGGGGTACGGTATGCAGATCAAAAGCTTTGTAGAGTAAAGTCCCTACCCTTTGATGAATAGTTACCATTATATTGTATTTTGGTGTTTCATTGTGTTTGTGCAGATATTGGCCCAAGATGGCACTTGTAACAATAAAAGAAGTTGAATTGAATTGTTTACATCATACAAACAAATAGATAAATTATAATAACAGTGCTCAAATAGGAACATATTGTAATAATCGTATCATCAACGAAAAGTTCCTTTATTTTATTTGTATAAAAAAAGTGTCTCTGGTGGGATTCAAACGTGCAACCACTCACTATCAAGGTTAGACCACAGAGAACTATAGAATATTTGCACAGGTCTAACCCCCAGGCACTTTTGAGTCCCGTACAACATCAACGCTTGTGAATAGTTAATGAGATACAAATTTATATATTTAAAAACTGACGGAAAATGTAGATAAAAGGGTTGTTATGCCCTTTTTTCCCCAATTTTTCAATATTCAAAAATATTTGTCTCATATCGTTTCTGAATTTTTTGTCAAAACTGTTTTTTGTCTTGGAAAAATGTTCTATAACTTAATGAAAAATGTTTTGCCTTTTGAAGCCTGGCTTTAGTATTGTCAATGTATGTTTATGCTGTAATTGCACATTTTTTAAAATGAGAACAGGAGTTTGGTTTTGCCTACATATGCTATAAAACTCTAGAATTACAACTAGATGATTCATCCTCAATTAAGGTAATTTCAAATGACTTTGGATTATCAAAAAGTACTATCCAAAAGCTATCAACATTAACACAAAAAAAACCCACACCAATAGCATCATTTCAACAACATTAAAATGAAATTTTAGTTTACTTTAAAGGGGACAACTTTCAAAATATACCTTTTTGCTGGTTTTCAACCATTTAAGCTAAAATTGTTCTTAAACATGTGAATAAATACAAGTAAATTTACCAGTGGTGGATTAAGGGAATTAATACCACCATCATGGTTACCGTAAGGCTGTGGTCAGGGGTGGCGCCAGGACGGAGGGGTTAAAGGCCCCGACGGGGGGGCTAGTGGAGCGAATCGAGTCTCACTTGGCTGGGGGCCTGGGGGCTACCTAGGGCCCCCGGTGGGGATCCAGGGTATTTGATGAATTATGGCAATTTTTTATTACTTATTTGATAGGCATCGAGTTACTATAATATGATTTCATGTAGTCTATGCTTTCTAATGTTGAAATCAGCTTCCAAAACCAAAACATTTTGAATAAAGCAAGAAACAAAGAGTATGCAATGTACAGTAACCATGTAATTTATTTTCAAATCCTCATTCTTGAAAGTGAAATTCTATATTTTGGAAATTTTGCATTAAATCTGTCAACCACGCTGTTATGGTCGAGGTTGCTTCACCTATCACGATGTGTTCCAACCATCATGAGGCTATCTAAATGAGCATTTGTCATAACAGAACGCAAATTACTTTTAATTAGTCTCAGTGAATTATTATTATTATTATTATTATTATTGTTGTTGTGATGAAAAGTTAACACAAACAATATGGTGGCTAAACGAATATTACATGTAAATATTTTTTTTAAATTTGTTTGTTCCCCGACAAAATATATCGTCTTCCCAACGGGGGGTGGGGGTTAAGCTTCCCCGAAGGGGGGCTATAGCCCCCAGCCCCCCTCTGGTGCCACCACTGGCTGTGGTACAAACTTTTATAACTATGGTACCACTTGATGGCTCAAAATCACACTCTTAAGCTGGGCACTTACTCTGCCCAACGATCGTCGACCGAGGCAATTGTATGGAGAACAACACTCGCAAAATGGATCGTTTTAATAACGTTCTGCTCAGACCGCCACCGACAATCAGCAGACAGCGTTTGGTCATCTGGCGCTCACAAGGAGCATAGTCATACGACACAGTAAGTGCCTAGCTTTAGATTTTTTTTCCCCATACATTAAATTGTGTTTACATTAAATTATAATTTACATTATAATTCAATGTGAAATATAATTAATATTACATTATAATTAAATTATAATTACATTATAAATTAATGTAAATTATAAATATTATAATTACTTTTAATTATATTCCCTTCCTTTTTCTAATAATGACTTTTTTTTTAAAGGAACCAATATTATTGTTGTGACAATCAAGTTTTTATCCTATCGTATCTCCCTCCCTTTCCCCTTGAATGTGCCCCAGTCACCTACCTGCGTATTTGACTTTAAATTGCAACTTGGGTATTCGATACTTCACTCTGTGGACCATACTTTGTATCATTTGTCCAGATTGGATGAATTGTCCTTTAATACGGAAGTATCATGTGCTCGCAACCTTTTCGAATTAGCTTATTGGCTTTCAAAGTGTTTACTGGGACATTGAGGCTCCATATGATTTTACGTTTCTGCTAAAAAGGATTTTGAAGGTTTTGTTTTTGCCATTGTGCAGACTGTAAAAACATGTAACTTATGAGCGTGTTAGTTTTTTTTTTTTTATATGCATCGATATTAACAATGTCATCTTTAAATGATGATCGTGGTGGTGGTGA
>NW_022713793.1:0-3622 GCF_011630105.1 Anneissia japonica
AGGAAACATAAGCACGTACGGTATAGAATGATGTATTCATGGTACTGCAGATTATTGTGAGAGATTATTTGGTCTGTAGCTTTAAGGTATTTCAAGAGGGTTTCAAAAGCATTTAAAACTAAGTTATAACGCTTCTACTGGGCCATCTTTATTGGTTTTTATAATCATCTTGGTATAATATGGGCATCATTTGCCTAGATTAGCTGATAGGCTATTTTGTGGGAAGTATTCCCTCAAAAACAAGTAAAATAAAAAGAAATAGGAACTATATAGTTTGACATTCAATTTGAAATACTTTTCCTCCTTGTTTGGTAGACAGTTACTTTAAAAGAACTCATTAATATTTAAAATGTAATATTTTTGAAGTGTTGATAAGAATTAACCAACTTTTTGGATAATGGGAAAATATTATGAAAGGTAGGCCCAGTGAAATCAGGTTTAGGTGAAATCAGTGATTTTCATTTAAAGATTGAATTCTTGCAAGATTAGCTAATGTTTATTCAACAGCCAGTCCTTTTCAATAATTTCTCTATACTTTAATACTATTTTGTGGGAAGTATTCCCTCAAAAACAAGTAAAATAAAAAGAAATAGGAACTATATAGTTTGACATTCAATTTGAAATACTTTTCCTCCTTGTTTGGTAGACAGTTACTTTAAAAGAACTCATTAATATTTAAAATGTAATATTTTTGAAGTGTTGATAAGAATTAACCAACTTTTTGGCTAATGGGAAAATATTATGAAAGGTAGGCCCAGTGAAATCAGGTTTAGGTGAAATCAGTGATTTTCATTTAAAGATTGAATTCTTGCAAGATTAGCTAATGTTTATTCAACAGCCAGTCCTTTTCAATAATTTCTCTATACTTTAATACAGTGTTTTAGTAATAGCACCACCTGTTCTGTCCCTATAAATATATAAAAGAAGAGTGCACCTTTATGGTTATTGTAAGAGTAGGGAGACAGAGGCACACAGAGTGGAATATAACTATAAAGAATGTTCAGTTTAATTATAGACTAATTATTCTGTAAAGAGAAACAACTTACAACTACGTACTACTCTAAAGTATAACAATACAACAATAAATATTTTATTGTAGAATTCTAAGAAACTAATTATATTATTATAAGTCAATTGTGACGTCATCACTGTAACTCCCAATGTTATTTGCCTATTCCCCAGTGTCCAATAATTTTTGTATTATTCAACGCTCAGCTTGATTTTTTTTAAGGTTCGTGTGCAAAAAAAAAATTTCTCATTTTTTTCGTCACCACCGCGCACACCGCGATAAAAATTGAATTGTAATTGAAAATTACTTTCGTAAAACAAGCTTAATTAGAACCCGAAGAAAGTTACTTCAAATTCAATATTAAGTATGAACAATTAAGGAATTCATTAAATCAATGGACCCTCATAAACACAACAAACTGAATGTTTAATAGAAATACTCTAGAGACCTATTTTAAAGACTCAAGGAACAAATTTAGACGTAGGCCTACGACCAGGCAGGCCGCCCGGGCCTCCTCCTACTATTACTAGGCACAGGCTGTAGCCTGCCCTAGTTATGAAATCATCACACGATTTTACCTGTCTGCATGCACCGACCAAAAAGGACGTCAGTGGCTATTCTCTCTCGAATGCTGAAATGTTTATTTCTCTGACAAAAGTCTATCAAACTACTTAGCATTACAAACAAGTTCTTTTTATCACAATAGTTATTCATCGTATCCATACTGTACTGCTGATGTGTAGTTAATTAAACGCGTACCGCAGGAGCAAAAATCAGCATACGCACAGCTAAATGTAAATACGTACACGTATACTGATCATATCACTATAGCAACTGATGACTGCTACAACAGTTGGTTATAAAAAACTAAAATTAAAAGACGGCGATTGACTTATGAAGCAATTAGTAGAGCATGCATCGTACACTAAATGGAAAATTATTATACTTAGGTTAGATTTAATGCATTCAAAAATTTTTTCAAGCAATAAATCTAACCTTCGTACAATAATTTTCCTATAGTCTACTATGCGGAGTTCTAATTGCTTAATAGCAACGTACTAACCAGAACAACTAAAATTTCCTTAACTTTTTCTCCCTACCAGTGTCATTTTCAGAAGACCTTTAATAACTTATGAGTTGTGTGAAATATAGGGCCTGCACTGTGCCTGCTCTAATAATAGTAATATTTATTTGGATTTACACTTTCACCAGTGGCATACTTTGATAAACAAAGGTATGTCCAAAACAAAAAACTTCATTAAAGGCAAATTATTACAAGATACATCAAATTACAAGAACAACTAAAACTACTCTACACTTTTTATTTACTGTCAGATTCTATATATATATATAATGAATAAATGTAGCATTGTAGTATGTAGCATTTTGTGTCATCATTTGAGTTCGGGGCTCACTGACACACCGTTCAAAACCTGATACACAAACCACAAATACTTTTAACACCGCCAAACACAGAAACAGCACTGTAATTGAAAGACAGCAACACACCCTACAATATCAAATGGTCTATTATCGACAGAGCATCGGTTTACTCTCCAAAAACAAAACGCTGCAACCTATGCATAACCGAAAAACTTCACATAATATATATTTAGACAAACAGTCAATACTAAACAAAAGAACCGAGCTATTGTCTAAATGCAGGCACAACAACAAATACTTACTTAAAAACAATTAACTCATCTCTCACTCCTGAAGATTGCATTAGCATGAAACAGTCTGTAGAGTGATATATATATATATATATATATATATATATATAATTGTTTACCATATTGTACACTTACACTATACTTTTAGCATGTTCTTAAAAGGTATCAACAATTTTTTTTCTTTTTATTGCCATCCACAGACTGCTGATCTAGACTAAATTATCAAAATAAATGATTAGTACTGTAGACTGTAGATTGGTTAGTTTATGATGGATGATGTTGATGGATGCAATACTACAGTATTTTAGTTTAATTCATGTGGGAGATGTGATAGTCAGTAAAGTTTCTTGAATAAAAACTGCCAGTATTTGGATACTTATTTGTTGTGTTCTTCCTTCAGTGTAATGCCAACCAATCCAAATGTTCTGCATTGCTTCGTTTTTCCTGTGAGTTTTTCATTCTCCCTCCCATTTGACCCTCCATAGTTATACCTGAGCAACTAAAATATTCAACCCTATTTGTGAACATGTGTTTAATGACCCTGCCCAGCTGGATGAATTAATGAGCATAAGTAATTTAAATGAATATAATTGGCATTCACACAATAAAGAAATTGGACAGAAAGATGAATTTAACTAAAGAAAAACATGGTTGAAGTTAAATTGATGGCATTTACTATGATATAGGGAGGTTTTATCGCTGGCATATTTTATCCTTGACTAGATTTAATGGTTTGATTATAGACCAATGCAAGTGTGGCTCCTGTGAATATACAAAATGAGTATTGGTGTTGTCTAACTTAGAAATATTGTATTTTTTATTTTCCATACAAAATTATTTGAACTTGTAGTAGCATGGCACCACCCTTTTTCTTGTTATTATTTGGCAATAAAATATGTGTTTTAACCTTGAGTAATTTTTCTGTAATAATATACATATT
>NW_022713794.1:0-502 GCF_011630105.1 Anneissia japonica
TCCAATCATGAAGCTCTATGATTGATCACGTTTCATATCAACGCGCGCTTGTCTGGCGGGGATTTTCTCTGACTCTCCTGAACACTTTGCTGCGCGAGTACATTTTTTACAAACACCGGTGTTGAACAATAAACCAACAATTTTACTACGGCACTAACTAGGATGCTTTAGACAGAAGAAGACTGTCGTTTTGTTCAAACGACCCTCGAACCTGTCTCTTATACACATCTTGGCCCTACTGCTCAGTGCAAGGCCCAGGTCCTTTTCTTTTATTGAAAAGTTGACGATTATAACGTGCCAAACACTTAGAGGTCCATATTCTCAAAATATTTGCACCTCAGCCCCAACTATGTGGGCCCGAGGTCGTGTGGACTCTCACGCACCCCTACTTTAGAATTTGGGGGAAAAATGTAAAAAGTCTACAGCACCCAGTATTTCCAGGCGGTCACCCATCCAAGTACTAACCGGGCCCGACGTTGCTTAAATTCGGTGATCGGACGAG
>NW_022713795.1:0-2165 GCF_011630105.1 Anneissia japonica
CCATGGTCACAATATCTAGGGTGAGGCTTATTGGAACTGTCCATTCTGGATTCTGTAAATTTCAGAGCAAATTGAATAGCTCGACAATTCAACTCAGAATCTTCATTGAACAGGTGGAAAATGTGAAGGATCCCATGTCACAATATACAACCTACTATTAATTAACTCAGATAAGCTAGTAATTAATTTACTAAACTAGGTAATTAGAATTAAAAGTATCAGGAACCCTTAAGGAAAGAATATGGGAAGAAGCTAATCAACAAGGACGAGTCACTGGCGACGAGCTGCACTTCATATCAACTTGATCCATCGTTTAATACTTCTGCAATAGGAAATGTAGATTCTACAGTACATAAAGTTAAAACTTTATTTGACGAACATAAACTATTAGATTACAAAAAAAAAATTATGTCAACCATTAAAATTATTACCATTTGTTTGAAAAAAAAAAACCCAACAAACAACCAATATCACCTTGGTGTTAAAAAAATAAAGAAGGTCTCGTAATCTTGAAAGCTCCGATGAGGGCAGAATAATAGAGGCAGTAGAGTATATTGGTCCTAATGGCTGCCCATACAAAAAAAATCTATTAAACAATCAGCACAAAAAATATCTATTAATCAATCAGCTGGGTATTTGTAGAGCTCCTCATCAGAGCTAAAAATTAAACTTCTGAATGAGAAGCCTACTGTAGATTGAGTTGGCAATTTAGTTCCCATTAACTACAAAAAGGGGTGGTGTAAGGAGTACTATTTTTAATCATTTAATTAGTTATCCAACTTCATATTACAAATATACTATGGAAAAATTTAAAAGTGAAACCATTGATTTGCAATGCAATAATAATAATATTTATAAAATAAATAAATAATGATAACAACAATTATAATAATCATATACTAATTTGACTTGCTTGCACAAATCTGGCAAAAGTATATCGTAACTCCACCCCTTTAGGTATCTTACCATTAAGGGCATATTTTGAGTTCCTATTTTTGTCACTTAAAATATCGTAAAATAAAAATTGACACGAACAGGAATCAACAAAATATTGAATTAGGAGTTGTCACACATTATATGCGAGAATTTTTAAAGTACAGTACAGTAAGGTAGCAGAGTAATTTCAGTATAGGCAAGTGGGATACACCACTTTAGTTAGTGTAACTGATACAAAGGTGTATGTTCACTAAATATGGAATATAAGATATAAAATTGAATTTTTTTTGGGCACATAGAAAGGATGACCTTCAACGAATCCTGCTGGATGGCAAAATTGATAAACCCAAATTCTGAGCCAATCAGGAAACCATGGGGAGTTTGTAAGGGATCAGTCACCATTACACACAGGCCTGTTAAATGTAGCGAATGTACTGCCATTGTGACACCCTCTCAATATCGTAAACTAGATGTGACAGCAAGTTCATGGTTATGTCCAGCATGTAGATTTTGTGAGCTTCCAAATTTATCATTGTCATCAGAAAGTATTGTTATAATGGATTCTGAATGACATCAGTATAAGAACACTATGCAGATTTAATATATTTTGAAAACAATATGTATATATCAATAGCAATTTTCCGCATAGTACACTATAGGAATAAAAAAAATTAAAAAAACAGGGGTGCTTATAACTTCAGCCAAGGGTTCAGTTAGTACAACCAAGTCTTCACATCTGGCTGTGTGCACTTTCAAGGTGTTCATTTATAAAAGAACACTTGCTAGTGTACAGTATGTTCAGATTCAGGGTAAAAAAGCAAAGCGTACAAAGACAACCATTGGGCTAGATTCAGGAGACTATAAAACCAACACTATAAATCAGAAATTCAACCAATATATTTCAGATATTAGGTCCTCCATTGTTGAAAATCCCAAAAGATTCTGGTCGTTCATTCACAATAAGACAAAGTCAAAAACGCTATGGAAATGTACAGCCACTGAACCTAAGGACAGAGCATCACTTTTTAACAATTACTTTTATTCTGTATTTATTAAAGCCTAAAGATATTGATGTTTATCCCGATTAAGTGTTAATATTAATGTTGATCATAATTTTGGTAATTTTTAACATTAATGATGTTTATAAACTGCTCAGAAGTCTGGATCATCCGGCAGAGATCCGATCTAGTAGGTGGTAAGTTGATATCAAAAGATAAACATCGGATTAC
>NW_022713796.1:0-463 GCF_011630105.1 Anneissia japonica
ATCCCTTTACCCAACCCGCGAATCCGCCCTGAAAAATATACAGTACATAAATGACCAGTTAAGCCGGGCATTCGCTGCATGCGTCCGAGGTCGTCGGCCGAGCGATTATATGAAAAATGCGTCGTGACGATGCGCGCGCAATGGATCGTTTTTAATGACGATCCGTTCAGACTGCCACCGACAATTAGCAGACGGGGTTGCGTCGTCTAGTGCTCACAGGGAGCGGAGTTGGATTTGTCGTGCGACGCAGTGAGTGCCCGGCTTTAGTAGGTAGGCCTAGACCTAGAAAAGACTTGTTTTATGCATATGTAAACTCCAATCTCTTCAGTGAATAATTTAACTCTTCTGTATTAATCCTGTGGTGGACGACGAGAGTTGCTGGTACCGGGTAACTGGGTAGCACAGACGCGAAGGGACCCTTAGGGGCGAAGAAAGTCATTGATCGAGTTCCTAGTCCACATAT
>NW_022713796.1:496-1188 GCF_011630105.1 Anneissia japonica
CCCCCCCCCCCCCCTTTGTACACAGTGTTAAAATTTTAAAGCTTATTCTTGAGCCAATACAAATTCTTTCCTGGGATCACTCAAAATGAATATTTCTAAACATGTAAATATGCATCAGTACACGTTATACATAGGCCTAATAGAACACATAGGCCTAAGCGTGATTTAAAAAAAATCATAAATTCATAAATCTCAGGCCAGGTCTTTTAAGATAGAAATGCGATACTGTGGTTCAATTTCGTTTTTATCCTTTTGCAAGTTTCTTTAAATGTTTGTTTAATAATACTACTACTAATAGTAATAATAATAATAACAATGATGATGACGAAATAATAATAACAATGATGATGAGGACGATAGTAATAATTGATATTAATATTAATAACAATAAAAAGTGAAGAAAATTGTGCTAAATGCGTTAAAAAGTTGTGATTTGTAGATCATAATAGAGTATATATAGTTAAAGCTTAGTAAGCTATAATTAGGCCTAAGTTAAGGATATTAAGTAGATCCCTGATAAAAGATCATGAGAAATTTGTTGGCGTTTCATTTTGGCTATAATGGTAATGTGATGATGATAAATTTTACTATATAAAAGTGTCATTTCCGGCCATCTCGAGAGGTACTATTTTCTCACCTCAGCCCCAGCCATGGTGGGGCTGAGGTGGTTGTGAAATCACGTTCTTGAAGTA
>NW_022713797.1:0-739 GCF_011630105.1 Anneissia japonica
CTTATATAAAATCATATAAATATATATATATTCATATTTATGAACTGCGCAGGGACATCAAAGAAAACTAAAGATTTCAAGTGAAGAATGATAATGTGTGAATTATTCGTTTATTTCTTTAATTGTGTTTCCCTCAATTCTCTTGGTATGTTTTATCCAAACTCTGGAAACTGCAAGAAAAATAAACAAATTCATTGTATAGAAACATCGGATTAAATAATGTAATGATTATTGTTTTAACTAAATTATGAAATAGATTTCAGATGGTAACAACATTCAATTCATTCAATTAAAATCAAAGATACATTTTATTGACCATACAGTAATTATTAAATTATAGTATGAAAACGCAACAAAAACAATTTAGCATGAAGCACATACTAAACTCCATGGAAGAAAGAAACTATACAGTAGATACATACATTCTATTTTTTGGCGGATAGACTGAAAAGTCACATTAGTAAGCGTTAACTAAAATCATACAAAGCAGTTTAAGTGGCAACCTACTAACAAGATCAACTTAAAGTAACACGAAAAAAATTATATAAAACCATGATGTAAATTATTTTATAATAATGAGATGCTGTGCTCAGCTGCCTATATTAAGTAGGCCTGCGTGACCATAAGTTTATTATTGTCAAACAATAGGAAATTTTTCATGTAAATCAGTGAAACCTAGGCCACTTTTTGTGCATGGAAAATGCCTTACTTATTTCTTACCAGAAATTGAGAGTCATAC
>NW_022713798.1:0-560 GCF_011630105.1 Anneissia japonica
TCGAACCAGGGACTGAAGACTTCAGTTGTATTAGTGACGAAGTTGAGAGTTTGTCTGTACGTCGAACCCTTTTAAGTATACAAAATGAACATCATGATATGATATAACAGAGCAGTTATACTAACAAGTTTCTAAGCTGCACCCGTTCATTGAAAATATATTTGTATTTTTCGTGCGTTCATGCAATTCACTGGTACCATGATAAGTTTACAGACTCCAGAGGGCGCAAGAAATTTCATTATTTCATAATAAATACGGTATTGTTATTACGTCTATCATTATCATTGCAGTATTACTATTTACTTTTCTGTTGTTATTATAAAAATTATCCTTAAATATTGTCGTTATTAAGCGCTTAGGAGTATCTGCATTTAATGTTATATATATGTGTGACTGATTATTAATATAATTTTAATAATACATGCACATACACCAATACACATACAATGTAATTACTATTATTATTATATGTTATATGATAATATATATTATATTCTTTAATAGAAAATATTAACTGGACTCACCTGAGTAGGCTGAAGAAACGATTGGAAGGGAAAACT
>NW_022713799.1:0-751 GCF_011630105.1 Anneissia japonica
GTGTATTGATGTTTTGTTTGGCTTTTTTATTTACTTTCCATTTTTGGAGACAATTTTGCATAATTTGAATTGAATTGAAGTAGTATTTTATTACTATTACGTTAATATAAACACGCAATATTTATTTGTTTCATTTAACAAATACATCCCAGAGCCATTGGATAAGGATGCCTTGTAAATATACAATTCGAAATATATCATAAAATAACAGTAGGCCTACAGTACATTTAAAATACAAAATGATATCGAATATTGAATCCCACCAAGGAAGATAAGCTACTACATTATTTGAAATGTAATGAAACACTGCATTTAAATTAATTTAAACTGAAAAATGTCAATTGAATTGTTGTTATGCTCAAGATCATTCATTATAATTATAAAGATGCTAATCTCTGGATATAAACCGCCTTTAGTATACAGTCCTGGCGTGGATCCAGACCTTTGCCCAGTTGCCCAGGTGAAGGTCAGAGTGAGAAATAAACCATTTTTCCAACAATCATGGGGCCTACTTTATACTTTTACACTTATTTTGAAAATTACCAATAAGTCATTGTTTAACTAGCATATATCTTACACTTTTTCACAGATTTTACTGTAGGCCCTACCAGAGAGGTATATTCTCATCTTTTATTTTATTTATTTATTTAAAAACATCTTTAGGCAGGATAACATATACAGGCGAGATCTTACCGCTGTTTTACAATATGGTCCTGCAAACACATATTACAATAACAACAACAAAATTTAA
>NW_022713799.1:800-14549 GCF_011630105.1 Anneissia japonica
TCCCCCGCCGGACACCAACCCGGTACTTCTGAGTCAAGGTTTCGGGGCCAGGAATTACAGCTCAAGGTTATGCTTAACTACAACTTAACTACAATATGGTAAAAACTATCCCCCGCCAGACACCAACCTGGTATTTCTGAGTCAAGGTTTCGGGGCCGGGATTACCAGGTAGGACAAATACTGTACAATTACTTAAATAGATAAAAATGGTAGAAACTATCCCCCGCCGGACACCATCCCGGTATTTCTGTGTCAAGGTTTCGGGGCTGTCACAACTTTTATCTTAACTACAAACCTAACTAAACAATGGTAAAAACTATCCCCCGCCGGACACCATCCCGGTACTTCCGAGTCCAAGTTTCGGGGCCTGGAATAAATGTTAAAAGTATAAACCAAGAAAATATAAAAGGAAATGAATTGTGAAATCAGAAAAAGTGTTTCTTATAAGTAATTTTGAATAAATTAAGATTGACATTCTTGAATTCTGATTGGGATTTTGTTCCAAACTTTTGCTCCAGAGATTTTTAAAGAGCCATTCATTACAGAGCAATTTGGAATTGGGGGAAGGGGGGGGGGATAACATTAAGCGAGTGAGCGTATCTCGGAGAATATCCATGTCGGTCAACAACCATTTCTATATCATTACATAGGCGGGAAGGCGCAACACCATTTATACATTTGTACATTAAACATGCAAGGGCGTAATCTCTACGTTCATCAAAAAGTTTCCAATTATTTTGCTAAATAAGATCAATTCCACGAAAATTTATAAAATCAAAATTATTTTTAACTATTCTAGCAGCTCGTTTTTGTAGCCTTAATAGAATGTTTTTGTTTTTGTTATACGTAGTTCCCCACACTGAGATTGCATAGTCCATACAGGGTTGTATTGTAGTTCTATAAAGAATATTTAGAAGAGATTCATTTAGTGTTTCTGCCAATTTATTTAGGATGTTAATTTTATACCCAATAGTTTTATTTAATTTTCGAATATGGTCATTCCAGGTAAGGTTTTCATCAATTTGAAGTCCTCATCAATGGTTTCATTACCAACATGAATATTCAAAAAGGAAAAAGGGCGAATATTTCTATTTTTAATTAACATAAGTTTGGTTTTGGTAGAGTTTACAAGTAATTTATTAAATTTATACCAATTTGCGACATTATTCATTATTGATTGTAATTTGATATTGATATTTTCTACCGATTTGTCAGTAGTGTAGATGACAACATCATCCGCATATATGCTACATGATCCTGGAGATACATATTGTGGAAGGTCATTAATAAATAATGAAAATAAGATCGGTCCTAACACACTACCCTGTTGGATGCCAATTTCAACATTTGCTTTTTCAGATAATTTATTATGACATTTGACTACTTGTTTGCGCTGTGAAAGATAACTTTTAAACCATTTGATTTTAGTGTCTTTAATGCTATAATTTTCTAATTTAGTTAGGAGAAGAGTATGATCAATGGAGTCAAAGCATTTAGATATGTCGAGAAAACAGGCTCCAATCATTTCATGGTCATTCAAAGTTTCCATCCATTCATCTATAACTCGATGAAGGCAAGTGATGGTGGAGTAGTATTTTCTGAAGTCATATTGATCTACACTTATGAGATCATTTTCGTTTAGATAACTAATTGATTTTGAATTTCTCTTTCAACAATTTTTGAAATATGGCAAACCACGGAGATGGGTCTATAGTTAGTCATCGTCTGCTTACATCCACTACCTTTATAGATAGGTGTTGTTTTTGCGAGTTTCCAATCCTCAGGAACAATATTCAGCCTAATAGACAAATTTATTATAGAGGAAAGAGATTTTGCAATATATTGGGAGACAATCCTAAGCAATTTTGAATCAAAATTCAGAATATCCCAATTACTGCTTTCGGACAGACCTGAAAGTGCATTTTCAATATTTTCAAATGTTACCATGTTAAAATTTAATTTGTGGATACATAAAGGATGTTTCCATTCAGGAGTAGTAGTACTTTCAAAAGATTTAGAAATTTCCTTTCCAATATTTGAGAAAAAATTATTAAAGCTTTCACAATTTAGGTCAGGGTGGACACTATTTCTATTTGAATCCTTCCCTATAGTTCTGCCTAGTTCCTCCCATATTTTTTTGAGTTTTTTTGTATTTGTTTTCAACATTATCAAAGTAATTTGATTTTGCTTTCCGAATTTTGCTTGTTACTAAGTTTCGTAGTTTACGATATTTGTTCAAATTGATATCACTCCCATATTTATCAGAAAGATGCTTTTTATGGTCTCTTTCATACATAAGTTGTATTATATCTGGGCTCATTCAAGGAGTGAAACGATTTTTAACACGCATTGTCTTTAAAGGAGCATGTTTATTACATATATTTAAGAAGGAATCCCTCCATTCATTCCAGTATACATCAATATCACTATAATTATTATTACTATTTGACAGAATATTTGAGTTTCTTAGGTCATTTATGATTGACAGATTTCATGCAAAATTTCCAAAATATAGAATTTCACTTTCAAGAATGAGGATTTGAAAATAAATTAGATGGTTACATTGCATAAACTCTTTGTTTCTTGCTTTATTCACAATGTTTTGGTTTTGGAAGCTGATTTCAACATTAGAAAGCATAGCCTACATGAAGTCATGTTATAGTAACTCGATGCCTATCAAATAAGTAATAAAAATTCGCCATAATTCATCAAATATCCGTGGCTTCCAGGGGGCTTCGCCCCCCTCGACCCCCACCGGGGCCCTAGGCGGTCCCCTGGCCTCCAGCCAAGTGAGACTCGATTCGCTCCACTAGCCCTCTCGTCGAGGCCTTTAGCCACTCCGTCGGGCAGGTCCTGGCGCCACCACTGATTCTCATTACATTATGGTCTTCCTTCCATTTCTATAGCGCATGATAGAGTGGATGATTGACAAACCAGGGAACAGTGAAATTAATTTCACTGTTCCCTGGACAAACTAACCACTAATTCGGAGTCGCTCAGAGTTCGGTCATACATGTACATGTGTTTCTTAGAGTTGACACGTGTTTTTAGCGTTGTTCGAAAGTAATAACCTATCAGACAATCACCTAAACAAAAAACAAAAAAACAAAGAAAAAAACAAACAAACAAAAACAAAAACAAAGTTTTTTTTTTGTTTTTTTGTTTTTTTGCGGGGGGTGGGGCAGGTGAGTAAATCTTAAGAACTTCAGACATTATAGATGTCCGAAAACGGCACTTGGATATTTAAAATTTATGAAAACTACCTATCCTTCCACTTAAGCCCACCATGGTTGATTCTGAGGTAAGAGAATTATTGTAAGAATTTTAGATGCCAGAAAATGGCACTTTAATACATAAAAACTAGCAAAATTTTCCACTGAGCCCCATCATTTGAAGCTGAGGTGTGAAAAATGCCTGGAATGACACTTTAATACTCGGTTATTTTTTAACATTCAAAAAGGGGCACTCTATTTTTTTCAACATTTGAAAGGGGGGAGGGAGGTTCTCAGACATCCTACACCCTGAGAGTTCTGAGAGTTCCGCTGAGGCAACGTAATCTTACTTTTTCAACCATGGTGGGCCTGAGGTGCCTATCTGTGAAGTTCCCTCTCTGGGCACCTCTATGTTGAATTTCTGGATCCACTACTGCAAGGACCACCCCATCTGAACGGAAGTCAGAGAAAATTCTGGATCTGCGCCTGACAGTTGACAGTTTAAAAGGACCACGAACAGGTCCTTACGCCTTGCATTTATAATCTTAAGTCAAAAAGAAAGAACATGCATTGTTGAAATTGGAATTGATGCATCACTGGCGGATTTACAAATTGTTTTGTAAAGCTTCAGAAAATTACCAAACTAAATAATATTAAAAATCAATCAAATATCAACTCAGTGAAGGTGCTAGAGGGTTTTAAGGGAGATTCCCCCTTGCACCCCTGCCAGGGTCTTTTTCCAGAAAGAAACTATCACTCAGGACATTCACGCCCCTTCTTTCTTACCGGGCTGAATCCACCCCTGTGCATTGATAACAGTAGCGGATCCAGGGTGTTCAAGGGGTTCGGATGAACTCTGTGAAGAAACGTAACAAAATACAACTGGGTCCTGGCTTACAAAAGGCAACTTAATTACCTAGGCATAGGTTGGAAGATCGAACAAACTCGGCTTAGCCCAAATAGTTTTCAATTAAATAAATTATACACACTGTTTTTGGTTCGCCGTCGTAATAATTTATGTACGAAAGTGCGTTCTTCAGGCATCGGTTCATCGATCCATGGAAGAAAGACTACATATCCAACTACTCAATGTTGTTGGAATATAATAATATATTGCCTGTCTTTGATTTTTTTCCCTCTATGATAGGCCTAAAAAATTAGATGAAATTACCTGACCTTTTTTCTTGAACCTTTCATTAAAAGACTCCTCAGAGTCGGGAAAGCTCATTTCCGGCCATCTAGGAAAGGACCCCCGGACCCCCTTTCATTTTGGCGTTTTTTGGAAACATTTTGAACCCCAACTCTTTTAAATCAAATGCTGGATGTGCCCCTGGATAACGTATGTTAATAATGTACATTTAAAGAAAATGATTAGATACCATTTAGACATGTTATGCTATCAACAGATTTATCGCAGAAGAGGGCACTGCATTAGCGCAAAAGAACAGATAGCCTAAGCAGATTAATAAAATTATTGTTTCGTCCTTCACCGGCTTTTTTATTACTGTAAATACTACTAGGCCTAGTAGCCCAACTATGTGTGTATGTACAGTACATAACAAAAAATGAGTCGCTGCATACATATTCTTTTTTTCAATAAATCGATGAACCCCAAATAAAACGGGGGTCGGGGTCCTCCCCGGGAAAATATTGGTTCTTAGATGCCGAGAAATGAGTTTTGCCGACTTCTGAAGTGTCATTTAATCAAAATAATAATAATAATAATAATAATAATAATAATAATAATAATAATAATAATAATAATAATAATTTATATAGCGCCAATTTCAACTATACCGAAGTAAAAATCAAAGGCGCTTAACATTTAGATGGTAAAAAAATGTGTCTTTTAAGTTTTGTCTTAAAAATAGCAACTGACGGTGATTGGATAATATGTTTGGGCAATGAGTACCAAAGGGATACTGCGGAAAATGAAAATGATCTAGAACCAAAGGTTTTGGTGTTAATCCTAGGAACAACTAATAGATTTTTATCAGAAGAACGGAGACAAGTAGGTGGGGCATACGCATGAATGAGTTCAACAAGGTAAGTGGGTTGTTTGTAAGATAGTGCTTTGAACGTTAATAGCAGGATTTTGTATTTGATACGAGATTCAATACGGAGCCAATGTAAATGATAAATTACCGGTGATATATGTGAGCGTCTAGAAGTAAGAGTCAGAATACGTGCAGCTGAATTTTGAAGACGTTGAAGGCGATTTATCGCAGTTTTTGGTAACGAGTAGAAAAGGGAGTTGCAATAATCCAGATGGGGTGTGACCAATGCATTTATTAATACGGCAGCTGTGTGTTTTGAAATATATTTTCTGATATTAGCAATATTGCGTAGATGAAAGTTAGTAGTTTTAGTAATGTGACTTATATGGTTATTAAAACAAAGAGATTCATCAAAGAAAACACCAAGGTTTTTAACAGAATGTGAAGGAAATATAGTGCATGAATTAAAGGAAAGTGAAGAAATATTAATTTTGGGTCGAAGGTGTTTAGTACAGAAAATTATGAATTCAGTTTTAGTATGATTAAGTCGTAGCATGTTATGAGAAAGCCAAGATGATATTTTACAAAGACAATCTTCAAATCGGGCAATAATCTCATGAGATTCCGAGGGACTAAAATCAATATAAATTTTGTAAATCATCAGCATATAAATGATATTGTAAATTAAGGTTTTTTATTAAATCAGTAAGGGGAGATATATACAGAGAAAAGAGAAGGGGACCCAGAATGGATCCCTGTGGAACACCGCATTCAAGATATTTTGGGGCAGACTTAATGTTATTTATTTCTATAAACTGGGTCCGTTCATCTAAATAGGACTTAAACTAACTAAGAGCTGTGTCGGAAACTTTGTAATAAACAGAAAGACGTTGTAAAAGAATTTGGTGATCAACTGTGTCAAATGCTGACGAAAGATCTAACATTACAAGGGCAACAGCACGCTTGCGATCAAAAGCACAGACAATGTCATTATGAATCTTAGTGAGTGCCGTTTCGGTACTATGACCTACTCTGTAAGCGGATTGAAATGGATTGAGAATTTCAAAATTATATAGGTAAGATAAAAATTGATTCAAGGTTTTCCCCTCTTGTAAACGGTCAGGTAATTTGTTCTCATTCTTATTACAGTAAATAGGCCTAGGCCTAGGTGGTTACCGGTACACAGATATTTTTTTTTCAAAAGGGGGTGGGGGGTTGGGTCAGGACCCCTGAACCAATGTGATGCAGGTGGCAGTGCCACAAATGACAGTTGGATGAATACCAAATTACCGACTCAACTTTCTTGAAAACAAGTTTTCCGAATGCTAAATTGCCTACCACTTTGCAGAAATCCAGTTTCATATCATAAGAGGGCCCGGATCTTCATTTCCTGCTGCAAGTACCCTCTCTCCTGTGAAATTGGTTCCACTACTTTCTAGTAATGGTTGAAGATGAACAGTTAGGCCTATGTGAAATGCACAACCTCAGTTAATGTACCAAGTTAACAACAGTAATTCTTTTTTTTTGTTTTGTTAATGTAATGGTCATAATGGATTCATTCGCGCCTGAATCCCCTGTTATCAAATACCTTTTCAACCATCCACATTCAATCTACAACATTTGTGTTTAGTCATCTATCCAGGGTCTTTCCTAACGTACGGTTTTTGAGTTTCGGGAAGTTCAAGTCATTTACAGTATCGAGATTGGGATTGGTCAAAAGCCTGGCTATAGAAAGTTTATTTAAGGCGTGGTATAATATAGTAAGCCACACTTTACGAAATTGAAGTGGAAGGCAGTCATGGGAATTGTAAGTTGTACAATTTTATATTATTAATGATAACATTTGAAGATAATATTACGGAGCCTCTAAAAGGACATGGTTAGAAAAAATATATTAAAATATTTCGAGGGAACGAAATAATTTCGAGAGAACGAATATTTCGTTCGAACTAGATATTATTTCTAAGGAACGAAATCATTTCGAAATATTATTTCGTTCCCTCGAAATATTTTTTTTTCTAACCATGTCCCTCTAGTGGCTCATTTCGAGGGAACCAATAATTTCGTTCCATCGAAATAATATTTCGTTCGAACGAAATATTATTTCGTTCCCTTTATTCGAGTGCAATGTTAATGACCAAAAAAATATTCTTTTTAAGAAATTGAGCTTTTTATTAGATGCACAAGATAGAATACTATTAATGGATGTACTAACTTAGGAATCGGGTTGCAGGCTGTCCATATAGATTACAATCCTATATCAAAATACACAAAACAAGAAATCTCCATGGTTAATTGTCAAAATTATTATTATTATTTATTATTATTATTTTTATTATTATTATTATTATTATTATTATTATTATTATTATTTATACGAAGTAACACATGCACTAGGCATCCAATACCCGTTCTAAGGATGGAAAAAAAAGCCATAACAATTATAGACCTATCTCATAGTATGATACATAGCCAAAATTGTTGAAAAGGAAGTCAAAGATCAGATTATTACATATCTCAATGGAAATTACCTTAAATGTACCAATAGGCCTATGCTTTTAGGAAGTATCACTCAATTGTTAGTGACTTCGTTTAATAGATCTTCCTCTGGATGCTGGGGCGGATGCAGGATTTGGTGATAGGGGTGCATTAGAGTCCACACCACTTCAGCCCCACCATGGTTGGGACTGATGTGGGAACATTAAATTTGAGAATATCAGGTGCCCGGAAATTGTACTCTTATACCTTAAAAATCTTAACGGTACGGTAATTCATATCAACAATACAATATAATACAGCAATTATTTTTCTTAATGCAATTTACGGGGTGCGATCGCACCGTCTGCTCCCTCACTGCATCCTCCTTCCCCAGGGATGCTATACACGAGTACATAGGCTTGTTTAGCATATTGGTTTATTACTCAACGATACGATTTTCGTGATAGTGGTCAATGGCCGACACGTGGACCCTCCGTTCTCGGCCCCTTGACTGGAATGAAGCAAAGCGAAATGTCATCAAAAAAAATAAATAAATAAATAAATAAATAACGAGTCTTGCGTCCAATTATACTTCTGTTGTTCATAAAAAATTATATTTAAAAATTGATTTTTCTTAGGACTTACAGTATATTTGAGGATGATGTTGCTATTTATGTTTCAGGAACACAAGTTGATGGATTAAATACAAAATTACAAATATTTTAGAAAATATAGGTATAAATGATATGCCTATGTCGGAAATAATTAAAAAATATATGCAGTTAAAAACTATATACCCCTTTTACGCTCGCAGTAAAAGCATAGCCTCTCCGCGGTGCAATTTTAACCAACAAAATATTTAAATATTTTGAATTCTGAAAATGTATAAGCATTTTGAATTTGTTGATGAGAAGTATTATGATGGTATTATGCCCATGGTGGAGACTGTCCCTTAGTCTCTTGGGGTGTCCGACAGCCGACAGAATGAAGAAGAACATGGGTAAAAACAATAGCCTCCCCGAAGATTCGCTCCTTCGGAGAGGCTAAAAAACATGCTATTAGAAACCAGAATATACTTTTATCTGATGTACTGAGTATTTCATGTCGACGACTGAAAACGTATCGAACAAGTAAAACATATAAGATATTTGGGTTTAGAGATAGTGTACGCAGAATCCCTGTACGCAAACTTAACATGGGGTTATCATATACGACATATACGTCTGTAAGCTTCAAGATTAATAACGTGGGAAATTGGCCAAAACATTGCACCAATCTGCTTATTACATAAGCACAATCGAACCATTTATCGATTATGCAATTTCGGTTTGGGGAAACACATCTGAGAAAAATAATATATTGTAAAAAGACTGAAAAAACGTGCAGCAAGAATTACATAAACAAAATGTTGATAACTATATGCTTTGATGCTATGACATGCCTCCATCCCCTCCTCGTTAATATAGCAAAATTGAAATGATTTTCGATTTATGCATTGCTTTAATAGATCTTTTAATAAGGGGCGGGGCCCTTATAGATCGGGGCCCCTGGAGGTTGGGGGCCCAGGTTCATAAACCTGCTAAATCTGCTATAGTTACGACACTGTCAACACGTTTTCACATTGGCAGATTATTCTTTTAATGTTCACAATTTATACATATGTCATTAACAAAACGATTTACAGATTCACCAACAGAAACCGGGTAATATAGTATCAGGCGGATCCAAAGATGTCTGAAGGGGTGGGGTGGGGGCGATCGAGACAACACTACATTTATGGTCCGGGGCATGTCCCCGCGAATTATTTGTTTTCTAGACGCCCGAAAATAACCTCTCATGCGTTTTGGGAGACCAATTATTTCTTTTTCTAGTCTTTCTTTTTCTTTTTTCAAAAACTTTCCAAAAGGGGAGAGGGGGCCGGGCGTCACGGTCGGAACGGTCACCCTCTAAATCCGCCCCTGGGTATAATATATATTATAATGAGTATTAATAAGAAGTTTTCAGATTTTGTTCTATATTTCTATTGATAGGTATTGCTACTGGGTATCTTCATTGCGGTGGCTACAAGCCCTTCTGACGCCACTTCATGTAAAAAATGTCCACCATATTGGACTAACTACGGACATAGTTGCTATCGAGTCTTTGAATCATTAAAGACTTGGAACGAGGCACATGTGGCTTGCTCCTACCTAGGCAGAAATAGTGATCTCGTCTCCATCGAAAGTGATTATGAAAACAATTTTGTTTCTACGCTTTGGAAAACTTCTCACAATGTGTTCGTTGCCAATTCATACACATACTGGATTGGCTTGATGAGGTCTGGCAGCAGTTGGCGCTGGTCTAACTACTCAACATCCCGGTACAGAAAATGGGGATCCGGTGAACCCAATAACAATGGAGGAAATGAAAATTGCGTTCATCAGTGGAAAAAGAATGGCAATTATCTGACCTGGAATGACATTGGTTGTAACAATTTGTTATCTTACGTATGCGAAATGCCCCCGTCATATTAAATCCCCCCAAAATATAGGTATAAATGATATGCCTATGTCGGAAATAATTAAAAAATATATGCAGTTAAAAACTATATACCCCTTTTACGCTCGCAGTAAAAGCATAGCCTCCCCGCGGTGCAATTTTGACCAACAAAATATTTAAATATTTTGAATTCTGGAAATGTATAAGCATTTTGAATTTGTTTATGAGGAGTATTATGATGGTATTATGCCCATGGTGGAGACTGTCCCTTAGTCTCTTGGGGTGTCCGACAGCCGACAGAATGAAGAAGAACATGGGTAAAAACAATAGCCTCCCCGAAGATTCGCTCCTTCGGAGAGGCTAAAAAACATGCTATTAGAAACCAGAATATACTTTTATCTGATGTACTGAGTATTTCATGTCGACGACTGAAAACGTATCGAACAAGTAAAACATATAAGATATTTGGGTTTAGAGATAGTGTACGCAGAATCCCTGTACGCAAACTTAACATGGGGTTATCATATACGACATATACGTCTGTAAGCTTCAAGATTAATAACGTGGGAAATTGGCCAAAACATTGCACCAATCTGCTTATTACATAAGCACAATCGAACCATTTATCGATTATGCAATTTCGGTTTGGGGAAACACATCTGAGAAAAATAATATATTGTAAAAAGACTGAAAAAACGTGCAGCAAGAATTACATAAACAAAATGTTGATAACTATATGCTTTGATGCTATGACATGCCTCCATCCCCTCCTCGTTAATATAGCAAAATTGAAATGATTTTCGATTTATGCATTGCTTTAATAGATCTTTTAATAAGGGGCGGGGCCCTTATAGATCGGGGCCCCTGGAGGTTGGGGGCCCAGGTTCATAAACCTGCTGAATCTGCTATAGTTACGACACTGTCAACACGTTTTCACTTTGGCAGATTATTATTTTAATGTTCACAATTTATACATATGTCATTAACAAGACGATTTACAGATTCACCAACAGAAACCGGGTAATATAGTATCAGGCGGATCCAAAGATGTCTGAAGGGGTGGGGGCGATCGAGACAACACTACCTTTATGGTCCGGGGGCATGTCCCTGCGAATTATTTGTTTTCTAGACGCCCGAAAATAACCTCTCATGCGTTTTGGGAGACCAATTATTTCTTTTTCTAGTCTTTCTTTTTCTTTTTTTAAAAACTTTCCGCTTAGCGGAAAGGTCTATAGGCCTATGAACCTCCAGACTGGGCTCCAGTCCCTAATCTTTATTTTTAAATCGATTTTGGCACCAATGGCGTTCCATATTACCTATTTGCTTGGCGTTTCATAGTATACTTTTTCTTGGATTTCTTTTTCTAATTCGCATAAAAGTTTCTCGATATATACCGTCGCTGGTGGCGCTCTCCAAAATTAGCTATTCTAGGAAAACCTATTAGAGACTTGTGGCAAGTCTAATGGACCTCTAGGTGCCCAGGAATACTCCCATACTTTAAAATCTTACCGGTAATTTATATCAACTATACAATACAACAATTATTTTTCTGAATACAATTTAGGGGGTTGCAATTGCACTATTTGCACCTGCATTCGCCCTGGTCACCTCTATGGGTGGCACGGTTACTGCAACTGTATCATTTTGGTCTGATGTATGCCGCTAGTCTACTGTATTTGTAGCTTCGTGTGCTACATTGACCGACCCCTAGGGGTGGGGGGGGGGCAGCGGGAGAGGAGATGGCAGGGCCCCCTTTCAAGGAGAAAAACACAATTCGTAGGGGAGAAGATATATTTATTTTTTTAACATATTAGTAGACACTAAAAACGATTAAATAACATTTTCTATTGGATTCACCCTCTAATTTCGAGCGACGCCTTACCACCCCCACTGCGTTTACGTCGAGGAAATTCCCCTTATTCGGGAAATTGCCTTTCCTCTGCTATAAAAGCAAACTCGTATGTAAAATCTCCCGGAGTCGGATCTGCTCAAGACTCAAGTCTGTCAGAAATATTAGCACTAAAAATACAAACAGTATTAGGCTAAGTGATGTTAGACCAGTAAGATAGACTATAAAAACAGGGGCGGATTCAAGATTAAATTTCATTTATTTATTTTGTCTAATTTGAACACACAAAACTCGGGAAGACAGGATGACCAAGAGTATACTAAAATACTGTCAAGTGGCTCTCCAAACCGAAAGAGAAACAGAGATAAAAAAGAAACATTAAATAGGAAAAAAATACTTTAAAATTAATAAATTAAAATCAAAAAGCACGGAACAGACATTCTTATTTATTTACTTACTTTTTTTTTGGTCATTTGTTTTCCTGTAACTACATTAAAAATAACAAGCTTCTGTTCTTTTGACTTTTGACAGCAAAACGGTTGGTAACTATGAGGTTAGCATGCCTTTTTGTAAGCCAGGACCCAATAGTATTTTGTTACGTTTCTTCACGGGGGGGGGGGGGGGGGGGGGGGTTTGTCCGAACCCCTTGAACCCCCACCCCCCGGATCCGCCACTGGAAAACATTAGAAGACAGTAAAAAGTATTAAGATATATTATTAAAAGATGATAAAAGACAGAAAGCAGAAGGAATGGAGGAATTAGTTCTAAACAAATTCCTCATGTTTCATCTCTGTGATGAAAGTGCAGTACATGTACAGTATTTTAAATATAGCGCGTCCTCTATGTACAGTGACGTAATTATTTTAATTGATCGGAATTCTAAGAAATGTGTAGGTTTTCTAAGTGCTCCATCGGCCAATCAGATCAGGGTTGCCATTTGGCCTTTTTGACGGCCAGATTCCTCAAATCTGGCCGTATACAAATTTGCCTGGCCGTAGCATTTGAAATTCGGCCAAACTATATTTGGCCGAATTTGGCCGAATTTTTGAAAAGTTTACATTTTTTTTCAATATCGGCCCAATATAACGTAGACTTGCTTTGGATATTTTGTTTTTGTTAGCTTAAATTCTATATTTGATTCTAATCTTGTACCTTTGTTTGTACTTGCACTAAACACATAATCTATGTTCCCCGATTCAGCCGATTTGACGTAAGAGAGTTTATTTAAAAGATAACAGTTACATTTAATAATTTAAATTGTTCGGATGAAATATATTGATTATAAGGTTTATCCTCGTTTAAGCTTTATGAAGACAGTTCATTGCAAGTTTGTACCATATTGTTTGTCTTTGTATATGTTCCATCTTACTAGTGGAGGTTCTATCTCTTTTGAATTTCTTTTGAATATAAATTAAATACTCGTACTTAATTAATTTATTAAGTTGCCCACTTGAATTGTATAGCCCTAGGTGTCGCAGTGTTCTTTATGAAGAGCGCCATATGCTTGATGTGATCATTCGGGTCCGATGGCACCTCCAATTTCAAGCAAGTTTTGCAGAGACTTCTTCGAAGTTACTCTGGAGTTACGTTGCATATGAGAATGAAGAAGATAATTCTGATAGCAACATTGATTATTTGCTTTAAGTACTGCGACAATAACATTCAGAGGCGAATTTCGAAATTTTAGATAAAAAGTATTTATTAAAGTTTTCATAGGTTTGTTTTAACGCCAGTT
>NW_022713799.1:14566-14843 GCF_011630105.1 Anneissia japonica
TCTAATTAAAGAGAGCCACGGATTTGCCAATAACAGGCCCTTAACATTTTTGCTATAGATCGACTACAATGTACATTAATATTTAATACATTTAAATCAAATTTAGATCAATCTTAATATTGTGATTTAGATAACAGAGGTGGATTTAAGGGGAGGGGTGGTAAAAAAAAAAGAAAAAAAAAATAAATAACATTGATCAGCCAAATGCATCAGGTTATTTTCGGGCGTCTAGAAAATATAAGACAAATTTCCTCTAAGATGGTGTTATCTCGATCGA
>NW_022713799.1:14916-21528 GCF_011630105.1 Anneissia japonica
TCTGGATTTTCCCCTGAATTGGCCTGCATGCCAGCAACTAAAGAATATAGGCTATTTATTTTAAATATTGTTCTGTGTATATCATTTGAATTTCTTCAATTTCAAACGAATAACCGCTGATTTTCGTATAATTTTTGTAGTATTTCAAATTAATGTACCCCTTCTAATTCTAATCGGATTAAAATCTGGCCGAATTTTGGCCGTTATCGAAAAAAAGTTTGGCCGAATTTGGCCGTAAGATGGCGTGTGTTTGGCCGTGAAGCCATCGTGAAGCCTGTCGACTATCTGGCAACCCTGAATCAGATTGACGCATAACCAACAACAACATTGGATTTGGAGAAGAAGACATGGGCTGAGATTCCACGATCGTTGAGCGTTTGTTCTTTGTCAGGTATGTAATTTAACTACGGCATGAATCTTTCGTAATTTATGAGGTTGGCTTAGGCTAGGCCCAACTGTTCTTCCAAAGGTTGCGTCACTGTGGTGTTTGTATATATATAGGCCCTAGGCCTAGGGTAGGCTCGGGGCCTAGGCAGTTGACGTTGTGGCTTAGCTAGCCTAGGCCTAGGCTAACTTCTTTGTTCCAGGCCTACTACAGTATTAGTACTCTAGCTAGGCCCCAGCTACTAGGCCTAGCGCCTAGGCTAGTGCCCGTTTCCAGACGACTTTGGCCAATTGGTCTGGACGATTGATTACAATAATTAGGCCTGGGCGCCTAGCAAAGAAGGCCTTTTTCACGAATCGGTAGACATCCTGAAGTGATGACAAACAGAAATAAGATAAGCTTTTGGGCTAATTTTCTGACATCATTTTATTTTAAAAATCGTAATTCCATAACTGGCGTCGTATCCAAAAATTTTTTCCAGCAAAATGGAGAAAGTCGTCAAACAGATTTCTTTGTACAATATTTTTTTTTTTACAGCCATGCAGTATGTACGATTTGTGTACAATTGTCTTGTCTTTCTCTCCTAGTCATTTCGTAGGCTAGGCCTAGGTAGGAATGACGCTAGCCAGCCAAAGCCTATAACATCGCACAATTGAAGCCACGTGGGCCGCGTAGACTGTAACGCTTATTTAAATCTATTATTTCTCTTCATTTTACAGTATTATCATATTTAAAATGTTGTTTATTATCTAAAAACAACAAAATTCAACATATTGCAGGCCTAATCCTACCGTCCGTTTAAACGCAATCACGATCGCATCGTGACTTCACTACTGACAAGTACTGTACATGTGTGGAAAATCCCTGATAGATCATTCTGGGCATGCGCATGGACATGCATGTGCAGTTTTAAAGCAGCCTGTGAAGATACGATCGTAGTTTTTTACGAAAGTGATATTTCCCATGCCAAAGATGTATGTAAAACATATGTATTATACTACACTATTAAATTAATACAAGTACGACCATTCTTTCACCAGCAATATATTGATTTAATAGAGAAATTAACAAAATCACAATCTGTAGATGACGATGTAAGGTTGAGCATTCGGAAAAATCGTAGTTTATACTATATAGGCCTAGGTAGTAAACAATTGCTGAGGCGGCCGACCTCGGAGAATTTAAGGTCGGAAAATTTTTGGCGACCTAATTTTTTCCTAATTTCATGGGCAGAGAATGCATGCGTCTGCTGTCCACGAAACCTTTCACATTCACATAAGTCATAAGCTGAGCATGTGGTGGAGTGTGTTCTTTGATCTTATCCGATAACACTGACAGTGCTTTGTAAAACATTCGGTGTTGATGCAGTTAGTTTTATCTATTCTCATCGAAAAACTAGTAAAAGAGATTTTTGAATATTTACTGACCCTTATCAACATTATATTGAGAAGGTTAGAAAGCCAACCACCTCAACCAGAGTGTGGTGCACCACCATTTATTTGTGTTTGAATGTGTAACAACAAAACCATCCTATTTAAAGCACTGTAATGATACATATTTAGCGAGAGAGCAAGGAAGTATTTTATATACTGTAGGCCTGTATTTTATATTATAGGCAATATTACATTTATGTGTGATGTTTTGGTGCTCGAGCGTGAGGCTCAAGTGTGAGACGTGTGTAAATAGGGGCCTGCTAGGCCTGGCCTGCATCTTGTGTGGACGGTCGGGCCAATGATAAGTGATGGAGCCAGGATCTGAGGCCTACCTGACGGAGGGGCGGAATAAAGCCCCGACGGGGCAGCTGAACAAGCGAAGCTGGTATTTTGGCTGAGCGCCTCAAGGGGGATGGATTCAGGATTTGTGAAAGGGAGAGCGCTAGGCTGGGGGGACACCTATGGCCCGCTGAAGTCCAGGAGCATACAGTAGCCCTGAGGGGGTTCAAGATGAATGCGTTTTGGGAAATAAGGGCCAATTCACGCAGCTTTTTGTCGAAAAATTAGGCTTTGACCTAATCTTATTAATCGTAACTACTTCATAAGGCATTGGTTATATACAACCAATGCTTCATGCAGTAGCTATGATTCTGCACACTGTTTTTTCTAGTGATTTTCAGCACAATTTTGAGCTGGTTTTTGAGGTATCATCCACACAATTAAAATACTTTTGAGGTATTGCATTCTAGAGGATTACTGTAGATGATCAATTTAAAGGATTTCTGAGGAGGAAATCTGACAAAAATAATGCTTTACAAATTTGAAAAATATAAAATTTACAATAGATTACCAACTCAGGATAACTAAAATATAAAACATTGAAAAATACCAACCAATTTGTACTTACCCATTTATGCATAGCCAAGTATAGTCCTATTAATAATGATTTTATTAAGTTTTAACCACAGTGATTGTTGATCTTTTGTTTTACTGACACTTAAAACGAAAAAAAAAAATCTCACTTGAAAAAATATGCCAATAATGGTGAGACATTTAAATGAATGGTGATACTATATCTCTTCCAGAGCTGTGTCTGCGCCTGGACGGTAAATGAAAAGTTAGCTGAATGAAGAAGATAAGGCCATCAAGGTCAATCTCGGTGGTCAAGTGGTTAAGACACCAGGCTAGGTGTCTGGAGGATGTGGATTCGATTCCCACCTTTTCATTCATTCAAATGAATCTTTATTTTCTTTAGCTTTACTTTCTTTTTATTTCCTTCCTTTCCTTGCTGAATTTGCAAGCATTTAGGGAACATACTAAGCATTCAGCTGTAATCTGCCAAATAGAGCAAGCTTTGCCGAGATAGTGTACAGTACTGTATTCCTAGTCATTGCCTAATATTTATTGTTTGATATCGATTTGATGGTTTTTTTAATGAATAATATATGACTTTAGAGCATGAAAACATTATAATAACAATAAAAAATAAAAAAAATAATAAAAATAATGTTAATAATTAATAATAAAAATGATAATAATATAATAATATATAATAATGATAATAATAATATTAATAATGATAATAATGTATATAAAATGCTAAAAATTACGGAAACTATATTTTAATATGCCAATGACATTTATTTTAAAAAGCATATATTAATATTTTTAATGTTTTTAATATTTTATCTTTTTAATTTATAAAAAAATTTTATAAAAATAATTTTAAGAATATCTATTGTACAAGAATGTAGGTCTGTAGCAGGCCATATATTTTTATTCCAAGCGCTTTAGAATTGATTTACAGTTACTGTATACCGCTAAGAAGCAAACGGGTGGACCCGCAAAGTGGCAGCGTGTTCGGGAGCATGTCCGTCGCCCTGCAGGACCCACAAGGACTGCCGAGCGGTGGCTCGTGTCTCTGGCGCATGCACTTTTTCCGTGCGCAGAGCTGACGACCGGCTGGGAGTCCACCAATGCTGTTATTGATTCAACCATTTCTGGGTATTTAAGCTTCAAGTCCTGTGCTCATTCTGATAAACTAAATCACTATTACAATATTACTAACAACATCATCCTAATAAAACTATTAGTGTAGGCCTCCAAGTATTATAAATACAGTAGAAAGATGTGTATAAGAGACAGACATTGGCCCACACACTGACGATGCACTGAGATACAAATTCCATTTCAAGTACTGTTCCCTTGTTGGATATTCGAATTCCCCTCATTCCCCATTGGTCTGTGGTTGGACTCTGCTTCAATCCCATTGCTGTCTCCTTGAGTTTCAACTGGAGGGCTGAAATGCAAGCTGCAAATAAACTAGGTTAATCGCGCTAAGCACTCAGTGGCTGGCCGACCATTCAAGTAAATTTTAACTCAAATACCGTGTAACGAAACTACCCTGGAAGTAAATTTCTAAGGTCATCAAATGCAAATGAGGATCGCTTATCCTATCAACCCATTCTTTGCTTACTTTCTACTGCTGCTGTACCAGTATCCCACAGCGTGACATGTTGAAACGAGATCCAAGCTCAATTTATAATGCTCTTTAAAATTTGTATAGGCAAATTGTATTCAAATTTCTCCAAATTCAGTGGTAAATCTATAAATCGAATGCATACCTATGCTACTAGCCACCATTATGGCTACAAAGATGTGATGCTGTATTGTACTGATATGCTTATAAATTTACTATCCAATCCAACTTTTATTTTGCTGTGCACGTGAGGCGAAGGAGAGCGCAGTGACAGCGGGTAACAACTGCAGCACTAGCTGCTACTAAGCCTGGGCTGTAACCCTATTGAATTTCGTGCACTGGATTGTGACAAAACGTTTGGGAAAAAAACTTAGGTTTATTTATCGTCACTTCGGCTCCAAGCTCATCCCATACACGGTATTATACCCAGCAATGTGGTGGTCAAAATTGTAGCGGATAATCCAGATGGTAAGGTAATTAGGTGAGTGTCTGAGTGGTTTTAGAAAATATTTACCGTTTGAATTAACCGATAAATCGCACAAATATTTTTTCACTCGAACGGATCCATAGTCTTTCAGGGGAGACTTTAGGCCATTTGCCTTGTGAGAAATACACTATATTCCCGTACATTAAAGCAGTACACTTTTGAAAAAAAGAAAAAGGATTGTTTCTTGGTACACTGCGTGTTACTACTCCTGAAAAACCCCATTGGAAATTGTCTTTTAACTTTTATGACTTATCCTTGGCAGGGGTGGATCCAGAAATGTCCGAAAGTGGTGGCCGAAAGTGGGGCCGCCCTAGGTTGTCCGGGAGCATGCCCCAGCGAAATTTGTTTTCTAGACGCCCGAAAATAACCTCTGAGGAGTCTTGGGCGATCAATTTTTTTATTTTTCTTTCTTTCTTTTTTTTTTTCTTTTTTTTAACTTTCCAAAAGGGGTGGGGGCCAAGACCGCTAAATCCACCCCTGCCTTGGTGTGTTTTACACCAAACTAGTGCAATCCAAGTATTATAAATACAGTAGAACCTCGATTTTACGTACGGTACGGGACCAGAGGTCGTACGTAAATCGGGGGATTCGTAGAATTGAGTTTGGGTTAAATTTGTGGTAACCTTTGACCTAAGTACCTACGTAACGCTCAATAAACGTAAGTTATGAACGAATGATGTTACCTAGGCTAGGCCTACGAATAAAACCATGTATTGCTGTAAAAATATGTTGCGTTATTGTTTGTTTTTTGTTATAGTTTATTGCTCTAAAAAGGGCCGTTTGTTTTGAATATTTTTTTGGTTTTTGATGACGTCATCGTCGATATGAGGTGTATGTAAAACCGAGGGTTCGTATAACTGGGGTACATAAAAACGAGGTTCTACTAATGTGGTTGAAGACTATGTGAAATCATTTTGGAGGAAGTAGATAAGAATGAAAATTGATCAATTGCCTGTGAGCAGGAAGTAAGACCATACCATTAAAAACATAATTAACAAAAATGTACACCATGTACTGTACAAAGCATTAAAAGATCTGAAGTCATCTAATATAAGTAATGATATTTTTAAGCATATGTGCTATCATGATGACTGTCCTATTTGAGGAATGTCAAAAATTTGCCAGCAAGATGGGTTATTTATTTGCTCATTTATTTATTCACAGTGTTTAACCAGTATGGACGAATCAGTCAAAACAATTATACAAAGTTAAAATTTATAATTTTAAAAGATCCAAAAACCCCTACATAGTAAAAATACAATATATACAGTTACCGTATTCTAAATTAATATTAATATATTTAAAATAAGTACCGTATTTATTCTAAAGTAATGTTATTATTTTTTTTGATATAAAGTGTATAGAATATAAAGATTTTGTTGAAGATATTTTTCTTGAGAGAAGTCATCAACCAGTATAGTATAATAGAGCTCTCCCATTCAAAAACTAGTAGTCTGTAGGTCTTGGAAATGCCAGTTGAAAGAACCAACACAAGAAATTCAATTTGAAGTACAGTTCACAATTCCACCCTCTTTTAGAGTTATTTATTCCAAAGGTATTATTCAAGGCCCTGTGCATCTGTACAGAAACATAGGTCGTGTTTATATTACACACTTGCTAGAAACACGGATCTGCCGTTACGTAACGTATTTCATTGCTCGTGGCCGATCCGTGTTAGGTTTACGTTCATACATGTAATCCGTATATGGAGGCATTTCTCCTCGTCCCATCAAATCCCTTTTGAATGTTTTCTTGTCCCCAAATACTAATAAGGGCGAATGTAGCGTCGTCGCTCCAGCTCATGATTAATAATTTCGTCCGAACCAAG
>NW_022713799.1:21900-33652 GCF_011630105.1 Anneissia japonica
ATGTCACCCATAAAGTGAACAAAAGATCTAATCCAGGAAATGAAAACAATGTCAGGCCACAGGAAAATCATGAACAAGTTGAACACTTTAGTTGCATATTTCTTTGATCTCCTTATGAAGAAGTTTGTGATGAGTTATTTTAAGTAAGGTTAGTCAGTTTGAGAATGTTTTTAATTTTTTTCGCCAAATTGAAAATGCCTTTGCCAAATTTTAAAAACCAATAAAATTTCACAAAAACGGTTCCGTAAATGAATTTCTTCCTTATTTATATGTCTTATTCATTTGTAACCAGTTGTAAAGGCGGTAATAATAATAATATTAATGATTGAACAAACGAAACAAAAATGATCATTCGGCTACGAACCTGCTCTAGGCCTAGTGCTACGCCTAGGCCTTAGCTAGACCCTAATTCAAATTGGGGGGATTAGAGTGCATCACTTTTGGCATTACAAGCAACTGCTATTTCAAGTACTGTATCGTACAGTAAAGTAGCCCTAGGTCTCTTGTTTTAGCTCTACAGCATATCAAAAGTAATTATCAATAAAATTGATGCTTTTATATTGTTTTCTAAACACAACACATTTTCGTCATCATGATGACCTTTCCTGAGGGCAGAGACCGCGCCTCCAAAACCCTGCCTGCCAATTGGTTAATTTTTTTGGGGAGGGGTGCGGTGGTGGCGCCCAAAGTTTCATAGTGAGACAGGAACAAGCTCAGTGTAAGACGATGAAGATTTAATTAAACATATTTATTTAAATAAATAAAGAAACCCTAATGGTTTTATTTTAGAAATAAACTTACATAAATCTAACAAATCTACATTTCATTCTCTACAAATTTCCTCCATAATCAGGGGCGGGGGAAGCATATTTGATTGGTACGGCATGAGAGTCTCCAATAACTTCAACCCCACCATGGTTGGGGCTGAGGTTAAAAAATTTTGTAAAATTACACGCCTAGATGCCCAATATGCTGATGATACAATTGTTTATCGTCCCATATTTTCATTCAATGATACTATTTCTCTTCAATCTGACCTTAATCATCTACTTTCATGGAGCGGCAAAAATAATATGGCTCTTAATGTTGATAAATGCAAAACAATGCATATTACTCGGAGTAATCGTGTTGCTGATACTAAATACTTTCTTGGAAATCAGTCACTGGATACAGTTAAAACATACAAATATCTTGGCTTTATAATTTCTCATAACCTTTCTTGGAGCGCACATGTTGATATGATTACTGCTAAGGCCTCAAGACTTTCTGGTTTTATAAAAAGAATTGTCCGTTGCAATAACCCCGTTTCCCTGATGTTACTTTTTAAGACCCTTTGTAGACCTATACTTGAATATGGAATCCCGGCATGGTACCCTTTTCAAATTAATTTTCCTTATTTATGGAATGACCTACCTCCAAATATTAGGGAATGTGCAATTAATTCCACAAAATTTAAATATGTACTTAAGCAATATTTTTAAAATTAAATCATATTAAATTAATTAAATTATATTTTTACCTTAATGAAATTGTAATTCTCTTTGTAATATTTATTATTAATTTTTTATATTCTACATATATGGATTGTGAATTTTTCAGATTTTAATGTTTGTCTTTTTAATGTTTTGGAGAGCCTTTAGATAGTGATTAAGTTCGCTTTTAGGTAATCCTCAGGCTTTTTGTTTTTTTTTTGTCATTTGTTTCTCTTATCTATTGTACTGTATTGTCTTGCCTGGAAATAAATAAAATAAAATAAATAAAATAAAATAGCACTCAAGTTTTTTAAAACGCCAGGCTACTGAAAAGAATCACCCGAATCATGCTTTGAGTTTTTTTTGATGGAAGGTTTAACTTAAATTTTATTTAATATTCTGTCGTGTCATTTTAATCAATTTATTGTAATCTTCATGGCATGGCAGGACAGTTCGTTTTCACGACATCTGCTAGACCTATGCTTTTTTTTTTTTTTTAACTGATCGTCCTGTTTTAAGAAGTTGATTTTTGTGTTTGGACCGAATAATACATTCGGAATTAGAAGAGATTCGAATTTTCGGAATACATGTATTATTTTAAATAATACATAAACTATGTTTTAAATAACGAAATCGCCAAAGAAATATCGTTTTAGCGTTCACTCTTACCATTTTGGCGAACGATGCAAATTTTTTCTTCGCCAAACAGTATCTGAATTCGCCATTGGCGAATGGCTAGCGTGAGTGTAGGGAGAATTTAAGGAGGGGTAGCTAGCCAGGACCCCTAAACATTTCAAATTAAAAAAATAATGAAAATTATACTCAAATTTGATGTATGAGAGTGCCTTTTCCGGCCATCTAGAGATGACATAATCATACATTTTTTTTTCCCAGCCCCACCCATGGTGGGGCTGAGATGGTATAGACGGTCCATACAGTATGTGAAAGTTTCTTTCTACAGTAGGCCCCCCCTCTATTTCGAATTTCTGGATCTGCCACCGAGTGAGAGAGTGATGATCAGTGAAGGTCATACTGTAAATGAAGTACATGTCCCATTTCAATATTTATTTTATATATTTCATTTCGGCAAAATACAAAAGGGCAAAAGAACATACAAAAACATAAAAAAAATAAATATGCCCCTGGGAAGCAAGGCAGTTCCTAGTCTGTTATCTGATTTAAGTATAACAAAAAGAAGCACCAATGCTTAATCATAATTGATGGCCATTCTTAATTAATAAGAAGAAAGTAGTAGTGATTGGATTTATTCGGTGTAAACACCAAGGATAGCCTACGAAAGTCTAGAAGAAGACTTACTTCCGGTTTGGTCCTTCCAGTGGTTATTGGGCAGTACTCCGGAAGACAATCCAAGTGAATGTCTAATTTGTGTATTTAGGTTTTTAATGTTTTTGCCGGTGCTACCAGGTATGTGTACGTCCATGATCCCCTCTTCTGCCAACCAAAATCTGCTACTTTTAAAGCAGAAACAAAACTGACTATAAATTGTATAGATTTAAAAAATTACTTTAAAAAATTGAACCTGAAATGTGAAAATATAATATAATTTACAAAAAAATAGCAAATTATTAAAAATATCTTTAAAATATATTTTAATTTGTGCATTTTTTCATTTTTACTCAATAAGGTTTTCAATAGAACACAGTTAGCACATTTCTTGGAAGCAGTATGCATGTTAAGGAAAATATTGCATCTCATTATGTAGATTAGTGAGACTGTAAAACCATAGTATTATTATAGCTTCATCTTTAGAATACTAATTTATTAATGAAATACAGAATGTACCCCCATCACTTTGAAACCTCCTGTGAATATCCGATGACTTGGTGTTCTTAATTCTAATAAAAAAAATCTAGGATTGACTTTTTTTTTTTGACAAAATATATATTTTGATGAAACAATATGAAACAGAGCCAAAATATAATTAATAGTGCTTGAAAAGGCCATTAATAATACATTTGGTCTTAATCATGGATTCAGCCTTGTTACAATTTTAACAACCAATAATTCATTTTGCCCCATAGTAAATTGTAGGCCTATAATTTACTCATTAAAATGTTTTCATTTTTGGGTTTTTCTATAGATTTATCTATACTTTTCACCTTGATCTATTGCATCCTCCTTACAAACATGATTTTTCTCATTTTGATGTTTTAGCATTCAAATGAATCATTTATGCCAAATATATGCAATACAATTAAGTTTACTCCCACGAGAGTGAGCCAATGACCACGGTAAAGGAGATGTTATTTATAGCTTGAAAACATTATTAGGTACTGTAAAAAGAAATGTGTTGCATTGCCCAACCATACCAACATTTGGTAGTCAGAGAATTTTTTTTGTGTTTAATGTAAAAGAAAATATTTAAAAAAAACTCCTGATCCTAGTTTTTTTAGATTTTATGTCAGTGGCAGCACAAAGTTTATTTTTGACCCTATTATTATTGTTTGAATATATTTTTATGGGGCTTAAGAACATTTGATGATGTTCGGTTCGGATTAATTGTTTCATTTCATTATTTATTAGGTCTTTCAAACAACATAATGTGCAAAACAGAAAGTTACAAAAATAAAACCGAAATTTGGGGAGACCGGGGTCAACTAAAGTGAGCCAAATCACTGGAGATAAGATGGTTGACCCAACCCCAAATTGTATAATCATTAATAATTATTTAATACTTTGCTTGATTCAAACCCACTCAGCACATATCTTGATTTTTGTGTCAGGGGGATAGAGCCCAATCACACTTGAGAGTTACGTCGGCCCAGGGCCGCCTCAGGACCGGCCCAGTGTCGGGAATTTTTAAGTGTGAACAATAAATAAATATTAAGCCGGCCCTGAGCCGACCTAATCCGACTTTTGAGTCGGCTCAGGTCCCACAATGGGGGCCCTGGGCCGACCCAACTTTATATCTGAACGTAAGCCGAACCTCAGCCAGCCCAAGTTCGATTTTGACATCTTATCTAACCACAACATTCATTCGAACTGACTTGTGCGAAAAAACACCATTGAGAAATAAAATTGTTAAGGAAACTGTTAAAGTAATTTGTATTTAGTTGAACTATTGTTTTTGAATAAAAGTTTTTATAAGGTCTCCATGCCTATCTAATTATTACTCACAGCCTCCGTGCGAAGCATAAGCATCATCACAAACCAAGTTGTAGGCATGGGGAATACCACGTGATACAAAGCTTACGCATGGGCAGTTTGACAGATGACGACTTTCTTTTCTACAGTTAAAGAATTCCAGTAGATAAAAAATATATTGGCCTATTACAAGCTCAAGAAACCCCGTTTTTTTATAGCACACATTAGTTTTATATTTTATATTAGTTTATATTCTAAAATTATAACACTATAATAGCGGTATCATTTTTTCTGTGAACGTCATCCTCACCAACCATGTGCGTTTTGTGTCGACATCCGTGAAGCTACTCACGTGAACCCAAAGACAGAAAAAAACATAATTGTTTGTTTTTGTTATGAGCAAAGCTGGTTCTAAAAAGCATCAAAAATTGTTTGTGAATGAACCTAATATGAAAATAATTATTATTGCCAAATAGATAGATCTCGATACTACTTATTCACAATCAGTGTCTCCGGTCTGTGGCCAAACATTGACAGCTATAGGCCAATATAGACAGTTTACAATAACATTATACAGGTATGGACTTTCAAAATCACGAGTCTGGCTTTGCACAGAGTAAAATCGAGTTGCGCTAATTATAGGCCTTGGTTATTATAAGAATTATCGTCGCCATAATCATGAAGCAGAATGCTATCCGCTTAAAAAATCGAAAAAGTATAAGGACAATTTTTGAAATTAGGTTCATGTTTCGCGCAAATTCCATGTGTTTATGCTAGGTTGTAATTTACCGTTCCGCCATCAAAATGTGATCGCCTCAACTTCCTGTCCTGCAATTCATCGACCCGGTCCAAAAGAAGTGTGAACGTCCGTAAGGCGGCCCTGGGCGAATTAAAACAACTTAAAACAATAACTGTGAACGGAAATAAAGTTGAGTCGGCCGTAATTTAAGGCAACCCTAGGCCGGCCTAATAAATATTCACAAATTTGCTGGTACTGATTGGAAGCAGTGCAATGAATTAACAGAATTAAAATCACTTACATTTCAAATCCTTTCCAAATAGTTATTAAGCTGCTAAGGTTAAAGTTCAAGTGACAAATACTTTACATACAATACTGTACAATGATTAAAACAATTAGTGTTTAAAATATTACTGTCAATATGAATAAGGATTAACTTGCAAGGTCTCAAACCTGTCTCTTATACACATCTAGATGTGTATAAGAGACAGACCCAACCCCAAATTGTATAATCATTAATAATTATTTAATACTTTGCTTGATTCAAACCCACTCAGCACATATCTTGATTTTTGTGTCAGGGGGATAGAGCCCAATCACACTTGAGAGTTACGTCGGCCCAGGGCCGCCTCAGGGCCGGCCTAGTGTCGGGAATTTTTAAGTGTTACACAATGCTGGACCTAGTGATACTGGAAACTATTCTTATGGTCTAGCAAATGGAGACCACCTTTGTAATTTCACTGTTATTGTAGGAGGTAATGTACAACACAATTTTTTTTTGTGGGATGGAGGAAAATATTGTATTTGATTTGGGAATTTGGAAGGTTACCAATTAAATGCCTAATCATAACCCAATATGACAAGCTTTATTATGGTTTGTTTTTAGCTCCGATTAGGAGCATTAGAAACACTAGGCTGATTGATTAATTTTGTATGGGCGGCCATTGGGGCCAATATACTCTACTGCCTCAGGTAGCTCTAGAAACACTCGTCTGATTGATTAATAGATCTTTTTTGTATGTGTGGCTATTAGGGCCAATATACTGCCTCTATTATACTGCCCTCATCAGAGCTTTTGAGATTACAAAAACTTTTTTGAGCCTTAAGTGATGTTTATGAACTGGTGATTTCCCTGTTTCTCCAAAAGTTGTGTACAATACAGTACAATATTTTTGTATTAATTTATACAGTCACACAGAGAAATTTGTGTTGACTATGCAGCTGTGTGTTTGCTTTATTTAAAGCTATGAATCTGTGTTTAGTGCCTTAATGGCAGAAAAAAAATAATGCAGAGCTTATTTGTAGCCACCTTGAGGGACCAAAACATTGACCAATTTAATATATCCAAGGATTAAACTGTACCTTCAAATAGTAAACTGCAAAAACAATCAGACCAGAGATAGAACAATCAAAGCAATTCAACAAATCCCAACAATTTATAATAATATTTCTTTTAATGACATTTACAATTTCTGGAAAAAAAAACAACATGCATTTAGAATTTTCTGTGGTATCATTCAATAAATAATATTTTTTCCCTTTTTTATAGAGTATGTCTCTGAATTAAATTCAGTTGTTATTTTGATGGGTACATCAAGACATTTCTTTTGCTATGCAAACGCATCAATACCTCTGGAATTGGTCACATGGTTGAAAGATGGCGTTGAAGTACAATCAACAAAATATATTGTGAATAAATCTGTGATTTTTCAGCTTAATGCAGCTGCAGTTACAGATTCTGGGAACTATTCCTGTGTTCAAGGAAATCAATTATTGGGGAGTGTATATGTCACAGTGGGAGGTGAGTAAAACAGCTTCTAGGGGTGGTTTGATGTGCAAGGGTATCTTTCCATACCTCGCATCTTGCATTCTATCGAATTTGAAACCAATCACTTACCAAACTTTCGATATCATGTTAACTAGCTAAATTAATTGATTAACACAACAGGAAGGTGTGGGGGGTGGGAGGTTGTGAGGCTTTACATCCCAGTAAGGTCAGTATTGCCGGCTCCTACCACTACACAACAGGGCAGATGCAAATTTGTTTCCAGGTTAGCGCGAGGGAGAGCTGGGTGTAAGCGAGGGTGTCTTTCCACACCTCGCACTAGACTAACGTTGTGTCAGCGATGCACAATTCTGTCAGCATGTATTTGATGTGATGTCATCCTGTTTTCTGGTTTTCAGATATTCCTCCTAAAGTTGAGAACTTGCATTGTTATTCACATTACCAAGGTGAGAATAGATGCGAGTGGTCACCGATTCCTAATTCAGAAAATAATCTACAAACCAACTATAATTGCACTTGTTATGAAGAGTATCAGTAAGTTTTTCTTTTTGGTTTCTTTTTATAGACTAGCATTGATAATAATAGCAATAATAAATGATAATGATTAACACTTTTACTTGATACAATAGCCTGGTTCACGTTGAACTTTTATCTAGATATACATCCACTTAACTAGTTAAAAGTTCGATGTGAACCACTCAATTATAGCTAGATAAAGGCTTAAGTGACTTAAAGTTAAGTGACTTAACTTTACGAGAATAACGGTAAATTAACTTGCTTAACGGTAAAGTCGGCTCGGATTACAAGGACACGATTACGTAACGTAGGCATCTAAGCCAGCGTTGTTGTATTGTACCACCATTATCATATTCTGGCTGGCAACAACGTACTCCAACAATTCTAACAACTGCATCGAAGTAGTCTGATTAGTCTGGTTTTCAGAAATTATTTGTAATATTATGGGTGAAAACCCAGCAAACGTCCGTTTTACGAATAGTCGATATTACCAATGACCTTTGCCCTTTGCATCATCGACCAAGTAATAACGTTAATAATAAAATCAGATTTGTTGTATTTATTTATTGACAATTCAATCTTTTCCATTTCTGCTATAATAGTCGCTATTAATTCAGTTTCAACGAACTACCACCAACGCCAGTCGTTAAAATGAGCGCACATGTTTACGATGACGAAATAAAAAAGTGTGGAAGTCAGCAACTTATTTGACACCGCGAAGCCAGATTTTCGCGAAGTGCATGTAAACAACACAATTGAGCGATCTAAAAACTACAAAACAGGACAGAAAGGTCCATAAAGTATACAGACGTATTAATGAAAATTAAAAAAATATTTTGTTAAATGGAAGAATGCTACCTAGCGATTAAAATAATTCGTTTTTTATCGAAGGTAAAATTAGCTAGGGCCTAGAGAATCTACTACTTAGATTGTGATAGAACACGCTGCTGCACTGTCGTTGGTTGGTACTGGTCGGCTAGGTTAGGTAGTGGAAACTCACACCTTCTCTACGGTAGCTTACAATTTTTTTGAACGAATACCACTTGGTAGTACAGGTTCGTAAAATACAGTAGATGTTTTATTAAACAAGCCTTTCCACCGTGTGACGTCAACAGCCTGAAACTGCTGGCTGTTTATCTGGCTCTAACTTGGCATCGAACGCAATTAGGGGATTATCGTATCATGTTTCAAGACGGGTATATCTGGATAAAGTTGGACGTGAACTTGATACAAACAGTATAGAATTGCAGGGGGTCCAACTGCCTTGATTTTGTATGTACACAATGAAATGTTTAAAAAGTACCACTACAAGATAGGGGTGCCCTATTAGAATTCTAATAAAGTTTGAAACTTGCCTTTTAAAGGACGCCCTCTATTTTGTGGTAGTACTTTTTGAAATAGGATTATGTTCCAACGAAATTCTGAACGTGGGCCGCTTGCAGTTCTATTCTGTTTATTCTATAATAGCAATAATAAATGATAATGATTAACACTTTTACTTGATACAAAGAGTATAGAATTGCAGGCGGTCCAACTGCCTTGATTTTGATACACAATGAAATGTTTAAAAAGTACTACTGCAAGATAGAGGCGCCCTATTAGAATTCTAATAAAGTTTGAAACTTGCCTTTTGAAGGGCGCCCTCTATTTTGTGGTAGTACTTTTTGAAATAGGATTATGTTCCAACGAAATTCTGAGGGCGGGCCTCTTGCAGTTCTATTCTGTTTGCTTGATATAAATTTTCTCAATTTTTTTATACAGAGGTGCAACAGTAATTGGCAAGGTAACTAATAGCACATGCAATTTGGATGACCGCCTAAATTCTGCAACTACATGCAGTCTCACCATTTTAAGTTACAATGTTCTAGGAAGTGTGGCTGTTACAAAGAGTTTGACATTTAATTATATCAGTGAGTATCACATACATTTTGTAAAGTAATGTCCACACTATCAAATTTCATCTGACAAATAAATGTAATATGCCCATATTTGGGTATAATATGACAACATCATGCCCATATATCATAAAATATGATAATGTGGAGAGTGATTAAAGATTGTTCGATCAATCAATCAATCAATCATGGTCCTGGGTTAAAATCCTGCAATGTTAAGATGCTTGCCTTGCAATCCTACTGTAGGATCCTGGGTTCAAATCCTGCAATGTTGATGGAGACTGGAGCTCTACCTTGGTGGGTAAGATGCTTGCCATCCAAATTATATTGTAAATTTATATATTATAGATTTACAAAACATAGAGAGGCATTAATATATGACATAAGTATATACAATAAACTCGCATCAAAATAAATGTAAGGTATCGATCGAAGAGGATGCAGTCGAGTAAATATGTAGAACACTATTTTATTTTAAACATGAATATTTTTACTTGTCCTCAGGTGTTTGTCAGCATGACTGATATCATGCTGAAAAAGAGTGGAAGACAGGTAGAAATATTCATGTTTGAGTACTATATACTAGCATTGTTGATTAATATTTAGCTCCATGATGTGTAAGCCTAATGCAGGAGTCACTTTGAAGCCTGGACCCACCCTCCTCAGAGGTCGCCAAATATCAACGTCGACTCGACGTCGAAGCCTAAGGTCAATAAATTTGTTGTTGTAGTCCTAACGTTCTTCTATCTTGATTGAGTTAAGCTTTAACCTACAAATTTGATGAAAGGTGTAAAGCTTTGACGGGTAATTTGTGTTTTCTGGTGATGGGAGATCGAATGCATACCTATTAAAGATGATGAATGGTGTGAAGCTTTGACGAATAATTTGTGTTTTATGGTGATGTGACATCGAATCCACTACATCGGTCATGTCGAAAAAATGTGGAAATCATTGTGGGTCATTGTTTTCAAATAACTATCGTGAACGGCAATGTGTTTCGTTTTCGTTCAGGCTACATGCGGCTCGGTGGCCAAGTTTACTACGAAATCATGAAGCGTGTCGGCAACCTGCGCAGCGCATGCTTAGGCCAGTAGTATGTGCTGACCGCGGTTACTTCGTCTCAAAACCATCTCGTCCCAAATAAATAAAATATATGGCAGAATAGTAAGTAATTTTTTATTAATTAATAATAGATTGCTGAAAAAACTGGGCCTAGGTTTATTATTATTATATACACAGGCTTATTTTATTATGAATATTTACAGACTTTTCGACATATTTGACCAGAATTCAAGACTGGTCAAAGGTCAAAACGAGGTCTTCCTCTCCTCAATGACGCTTCCCTGCAACAACTAGAATGGATCCATTCTGGGATGAAGGTGTTTTTTTACATTAACTAACTTTATAGAACATAATATTGCAATATTATAGTGAAATAAATTGACATGTTGGTATTATAATGCATACAAATTAAAAATAATATATAATAATTAAATGAAGCATTTCGTCATAAGACGAAATTCCGTAAAACAGATTCATGATAAAATACGGAACAGGTGCGTTGTTGTCATGGACATTGGGCGTAATGTCAGAATTCTGGTAAGTGAAAATACTATTATTTTTATCCAATTTGTCGACCCATCGAAATACGAACATTCTATGGGCATTTTATTTTGGTTATTTACTTGAAATTGATAGACTCAAAATGACATATTTTATCGACAGTAAGTTGCATGAAGCTAGTGACGTTTTTGTGAACGCTCTTTTTTTTTTTTTTTTTTCAGTGCCACTGAGACCCACGACAAAGACGTGTATGCCTGGGGATTGGTATGCATGTTGTCATAATATAATTGTTAAGTAACGGGATGTTTCAGCCAACCAAAAAATTATTTAGGCCAACAGAGAAATTAAATTTGAAATGTAATAAAAAATATATAATGTTCATTAGTATATAACATTTCTTTTGTGACTATTATTGCTATTTAATTTTCAATCAAATAACCAGGAAAATTACTGATTGCCTGCCTTTCATGGCCCAACCAAACTAAACTAACTCCTTTTCCACAAATCGATTTTTTTATTAAAGTTTTATAAAAATAAAAATATGTCACCGTATCTATCTCAAACCTGGTTGACTTCATACTTTTTGAGTAGTGTGGGATTACAGATGTTATGATTTGCAGTCTTCATCTAGTAATAAGTAACCATTGGTGAAGCTTTTGAAAGGTGAAGCTTGAAC